>NW_019394400.1:0-135228 GCF_000612105.2 Orussus abietinus | reverse complement strand
AGAAACTCATGGACAACGATGTAATATTCGTTACCTGTATATTTTTACGAGAATAAAAACAATTCTCGTTACGTTTTTCTGATTCTTCAATATCGTCTCTATTGGAAATAAAGGACTCGCTACATTGGCGTTGCGACGTTTACGAGGCTTGAGAGAACTCGATACCGAATCGTGATAAGGAAATGAAGTTGTAGAACGATTGTTGCGGTCGAGTTGCTAATAACTTCAGCGGACATGAAATCAATTCAAGGTCGAATTAATTAGAAACTCATGGACAACGATGTAATATTCGTTACCTGTATATTTTTACGAGAATAAAAACAATTCTCGTTACGTTTTTCTGATTCTTCAATATCGACTCTATTGGAAATAAAGGACTCGCTACATTGGCGTTACGACGTTTACGAGGCTTGAGAGAACTCGATACCGAATCGCGATAAGGAAATGAAGTTGTAGAACGATTGTTACGGCCGTGCTGCCGACTGTAGCAATACGCATGAAATCATAAACCGTGGAGAAATGCGGGTCGAATGCGTACAAGAATCAAAATCAAATTAATCGGAATTTCTTCCTCGGTACCATTGAACCATTTCAGATGAAGTCGTTATTAGTCATCATCCAGGAATTTAACAAGAAATTCTCCTAGCGTAATCCGCACAGAATCATCGGAATTTTTTCTTCGAGACAATTGAATCATTCCTACCAAAGTCGTTATCAGTCATCCTCTGGGAATCTAAGAGATATTCTCGTAGCGTTACTTTTGCTTCCAGTTGGTCATCGTTCCGCGATAACAGATCCGCAACATTGCCCTCGCGGGACGGGCGAGGTGTCGCGCGTCGGCGGCCACGAAATCGCGAAACGATCCGCCTCGCGGTGGAATCTCGCGGCATTTCGCAAAAGACCAGTATCGAGAACAGGTCCCGAGTCCACCTTGCGGGGAGCGCCGCTCGCTCGCGCGGATCCGCGCACACACGCGCGAGCGCGCTCGCGCCGTAACGCGCAGGATGGCCTTCGCGGCGAATAATTATGTAGGGGATTTTTCAGTCGCTACTTCTGCTACTCCTCGACTCGTCCCGCAGCTTCGTAACTCTTTCTCGCGCTCGCGCGACCGTCGCCAGAGAAAGAGAGAGGGAGACAGAGAGACGGTTCATTCGCCGAGCCGGGGCGTCCCTGTTCGCCAAGACGCCGTGAACCTGTCCCGGACGAGTTCGAGAATCATCCTCCGAGCCCTTTGGGATTGGCCCTGCCGAGTCTACGAAAATTTGAAAAACTCAGAAAATTTCCTGACAAACGGAAATATCCTATCCGGGAAAATTGGAGATCATTAATGGAGAGCGGAGGGGATTACTGTCCCGGACGGAGAATTCGAGAATCATCCTCCGAGCCCTTTGGGATCGGTCCTGTCGAGTCTACGAAAATTTGAAAAACTCGGAAAATTTCCTAACGAACGGAAATATCCTATCCGAGAAAATTGGAGATCGTTTTATGAAGCGTAACAGAGATACGAAAATTTGAACAAATCGGAAAATTCGTGACAATGGGAAATATCGTATCCGGTAAAATTAAAAATTGTTTTGTGAAAAGTGGAGGCAATTACCATCCCGGACAGTTTCGAGACTATTTTCTGGATTTTTCGCAAGTCCCCCGGTTGAGTCAGCAAAAAATTTTAAAAATTCATGAAATTCGCCATATTATATGCAACAAAAAATTCCGGTTCTTGAAAAATGAAAAAAGATTTATGAAGGCGATTACCGTCCAGAACAAGTTCGAGGTCTCTCCTCTCATCAGGTTTTCTCAGTCTTCGAGTTCGACCTCGTCGGCATTTTCTGCGCGTTTTCAGTAGTTACCTACCGAGCGGCTCGGGGCTCATGGCCAATGGGGCGTCTCGGCGGGCAGGGCAGTCGTAAATAACGCGACGATAACGAGAAGGGGATGCGATTGGCTCTAAGAGTAGTTTCCGGTTTTCTCGGCCAATCGGTCTCGACCTCGGCTCCTTTGTGATCGCCGCCGTTGTTCTCTCGGTGCTCTTGAAGAGAGCCGACTCGACAAATTGACTCGATCGATATAGTCCCTGGTGCTTCTCTGGCTCCAGAAATCAATCAAAAAGTTTCAATAATTCTTTTCACGGCGATTGAATAACTTCCATAATATCAATTTTATCATACTGGTTACGTTAGATCGTACACAAAAATCATATTGAATCACTGCACCCAAAAGAAATGCATTGCGACAACAAAATCCTGGGAGGAAATACGTCCAAAGAAATGTCGAAAATTTGTATAAAACAACAAGATCAATTTTTCTTCTCAACAAAATTAATTGTTTCTTGCAATTACATATGATTCAGGCACCGACATAGGTCAATCATGTTTTTTTTTCACTCACGTAATCTTTCTTCTCAATATAGATTATATAATATTAACGTTATACTATACATTTCTATTATCTACGTTAGGTTAGGTTATGTACTCTCTTTCGTAAAAATAACAATACCCCTGGTAGGGATTATGGGCTCAAGAATTTGTTTCGTACTCACTTAAACTTTACAAGGAGCTTCTAGAAGTGAGAAAAAAAAAGTTATACGTGAAAATGATTATATAGCGAATTATATTGGATAACAAAATGGCCGCGGGAAATGTGATGAACCCTCTAGGAATAGCCCTCCTCCACCCTGAAGAGCCGAACCTGCTGATCGGGTTCTCCCGGACTCGATCGATCTTAACCCAGGACGTCTTTCCTTTCCAACTTCCCGATGTACCTACACCGTGCGAAGTGTCGTTAAGACTAACATCGTAAATACTCTAAATAGGCACATCGCGCTCGCGACGTTAACGAGCCAGAACAGCCGAGCTATGTATTTAGCGTTAAAACGCGGTTGACAAGTAGCACCGATTCCAGTGATAAATGCGGTGCATCTCTTGCTGTGCGACCGCGGCCACTTTCTTCACAGTGCACCGTGTAAAAGAGTCGGTCGATTTTCTCATGGTGGGATCGATTTTTTATCGGAAGCTGGCGGCCGCATCCTCGGGAACTGGAACTTGGGGGTTGCCCTAATAAAGGCATGCCTCTGGGTGCACCAATATTCATTTTCATTCCCATCCGTTTAATATTAGGAATACACGAATCCATGGAGAAAATTTGTAATACATTCAATATTTTTTGTTGAAGTCTGATGGAGGCATTTTTCATAACATTAATATATGTTCTTCATGACATTCGTTGTATCAAACGGTGTAACAAATACGTGTCTTTGGTTTTTATTGCGTCTGAATTTGGAATTGAGTTCAAGATGAATTAATTTTATTGAATCGTTGACCAAAGGTACGAGGTGCATTATAAAAATGAAATTATAACATCCTTTCTGAAAATTTGAATAACAAATCGTTTCGGGAAATTGCATTATGTTAGACGGCACGATCCAAGTCGGCCAAATGACGTCTTCCTTTTTTGAACTTTCCCGAGTTCCCTGACTTTCCTTCCACCATATGGCTCGGCCAGATTTCCTGTTTCTCGCACACTCTCGGCTCTTATACACGAACCGACGACGCACGCTCGACACGCACCATGGAAGCTCTAGGCAAGGCCAATCGGAGCAGGTGTTTCGACAAATGGTTTCCCCGGGTCCATTTCGCCGAAAACCGATCCCGAAATCGTTTCCGAGTCCTCCGGGACGACTCCATCCCTCGGGCGGCCCTCTGGCTCTTCTCTCGATTTCTGGAAATTATCGAAAATTAGGGGCACGTTGGACAAAGTTCTCACTCGAAGATCTCATCTCGCTTCCTGGTCTCTCTCGTGGATCGCTGTTTCTTACTTTACTTCCTCTCGAATTTAAGATATTCTATAATGAATTTCATTTTTTTAATTTGGTACTTATTTCTTATGTTAGGATTTTAAGATCGATGAAGTGACTTTGTGGATAGATTTTACCGTTTGTTGTATTGAAGTTTGGTGATATGCCCTCTCTGGGAACTTTTTTTCGGTGGAGGAGCTCATGGGCCGACATTGTCAACTCTTCCGATCGCGTTGGTTCCCCCGGGTTCATTCGCCGAAAACCGATCCCGAAATGGTTTCCGAGTCCTCCAGGATGAGTCCATCCCTCGGGCTGCTCTCTGACTCTCCTCTCGATTTCTGGAAATTATCGAAAATTATGGGCAGGATGGACAATGTTCGCACTCGAAGATCTCATCTCGCCTCCTGGTCTCTCTCGTGGGTCGCGGATCGCTGCTTCTCACCCTACTTCCTCTAGAATTTAAAACATTTTTTAATCAATTTAATTTTCATAACTCGGTTTTATTTTTTTAAGTTAGGATTTTAGGATCGATAGAGTGTCTTTGTGGGTAGATTTTACCGTTTGTTGTATTGAAGTTGGTGATATGCCCTCTCTGAGAATTTTTTTTCGGTGAAAGAGCTCGTGGGCCGACATTGTCAACCCTTCCGACCGCGTTAAGGTGATCGACGGATCTGGAGAATCGCGAGTCTCTTTCGGTCTGCCGAATCCGACATCGCTCCAGGGATCTTTTTTCCCCTTCGCTTCAACTTCTCGCGTCTCTCCGACCGGCTCCCTTCACCGGCGAAATTCACTTTTTAATTCGCTCCTTAAAAGGTCCGCCGTGATATTCGCACGTCCAGATCGTGCCGGCAGCCTTAATAAATGATAGCGACCGACGGGGTAGAAAAATCGAACGAAAGTGCATCGTCTTCCAGACGTTACTTTCCTGCCTCCTTAATGCGGCTATCACATTATTTCCGAGAAACCGTGGCAGGAACCAGAAGTCTTTCTTCGAGGCCTCCTTGCGGCTTAGACTAGACGTATCAACCACAATCGCAGAAAAGACGTCTCTTTAGATCGCCGGTCCTAGTGACCAATTGATCCAATTGTTCGGTGACACGGTTCGACGAATGCCTGGACGTTCCACTTACCTATTTAAAAGAGTATGTCGTATCTGTATGCGTATCTATACTTAATCTATGCCATATGTATTGTAGCAGAACTTTTTCTTGTATCTTTTTACTCAGGATGAATCTTATGAAAGGTCTCGAGGCATCAAAAAGTTCTCGTTTATAAAACTTTTCTCCAAATTAGGTGCCGCGAATTGTTTCAAACTTTACAATGTGAATGTCGAGGTTACAAGGAAGGTTCCGACACTCATAAAATATAAATTTTGAAAAAACTTGTTTATAGACATTTTCTAAACTTTGATAAAAAATAAAATTTCACGGGTTCCAGGCCCGTTTTCATGGCCCCCACATTCACATCGTAAAATTTGAGACGATTCGGTACACCCAGTTCGGAGAAAAATTCAAAAACGCTCGACCACTCAAATGTCACTTTCACGTCCCCAATATATTAATAAATCCCTCCAAATTTGAAAATTGTTAAATCGAACCCAATACGTTAATAAATCCCTCTAAATTTAAAAATTGGACTCTTGTATATCACCACTGATCAGTGCTTCTTCCAAGGGATGCCATAGGCAGCGGCCCCGCCGCTGCGCTGGAGAACTTTCTGTTTAGGATTGGGTCCTCATTTTGTCCCCATTAACCCTCCCGGCTCCAATATGAACGAACCCAATGTGTTAATGAATTCCTTTAAATTTGAACATTGTCAATTCCAACCAAGTACGTTAATAAATCCCCCTAAATTTGAAAATTGGACTCTTGTATATCACCACTTATCAGTGCTTCCTCCAAGGAATGCCATAGCCAGCGGCCCCGCCGCTGCGCTGAAGAACTTTCTGTTTAGGATTGGGTCCTCATTTTGGCCCCATTGGGCCCCAAGGGACCCCTGACGATTTTCAAATTACTCCCGCCTGCTCTTCCTTTCGCCTGTAATCCACATTTAATAGACGCCGTCGGTTCGACCACCCTTTTTCAGATCCCGACTTTTTCTTGTCGAACGAACCGCGGTCGTTCCGTGGGTGAGGCCACGGCTCCACGCTCTGCTAGCTACGGGATCTATGACGGCGCGAATAGTTCCGCCGCGCTCCTCCTCTTAATCACGAGGCTTTCCACGAAATGGCCGGCGAGCGAGGAGCAGCGCGACCGGCGTTTTTGCTCGAAAACAAATCGCTCAACGGCCATAGGAGCCCGCGGTGAGGTGCCCGGATCCCGTAAGCCTCGGAACCCGAGATCGTGTTACGGACGAGCCCAGGAATTCGTTCCGCCGCCGACCCGTTCTGCATCTCCTGGGTCCCCGTGGGATTCCGAATTTTCACCAGACCATAAATTCCGAATCCCTGCCAAGATATCGGAAGAAAATACGAGGCACGGCTTGACAAAACCTAGACTTTCAATGGTTGGACGATAAATTGATACGTGGTGGTTTGGGTAGAAATTATTGTCCTAATATTTCTGATTATTGTAATTTTTTTATATTTGAATTGAGGTGAAATCTTTTGTTCATTGGAGGTCGTGATCCTTATCAGAGGGGTGTTTCGATTTCATGTTCCGCAAGAACTTCGTACATTCCTCCCGCCTTAATCCTTTCAATGCCGGTCATTAGCACTTGTAAAATAACGATATATCATTGCCCGCACTAAAAGGGTTAAACCGTGTGTTAAATATGTATATATGAGAGATTTTTTAAGGTTTTGTGATTTATATTTGTTATTTGGATCACAGAGATTTTTGGGTATTCGCTCGTGAATTAAGGTGATATGAAAGTGGCGTTGGGGGGTCAATAGTTTGTAAAGCTTCTTTCTAAATTGGATGCACCTTATCGTTTGAAATAATACCACGTGAATTTGAAGGCCCTAAGGAAGGTCCCGACACCAGTAAAATTTCATTTTTTGATTGATTTATTTTTCATATTTTCTTTATTTTTATAGGAAATGAAATTTCATGGGTGTCGGGATCTTCCTTATGTCTTCCATATTCACATTGTAAAATTTCAGACGATTCGGTGCACCCAGTTCAGAGAAAATTTTCATAAACGGAACCTCTCAGACGTCACTTTCGTATCACCTTAAACCGGTCTTTATGAATGATTTTAAACTGGCCTTTTCGGCAGGTTTTATGATTAATCCTTATCATCGGTACGTATCAATTTCGAGTGCTGGAGAAATTTCGCAGGTTTACTCCTGCCTTAAACCACGTGACCTTGTACCTGTCCTTGCGAACGGGTCTTTCGGTGTGGCCGTCAAGGCCGAGTCGTCACGCAGAGTCCCACGCTTTCGGGGAAACGATTAGTACCGAATTATCTGCCCAGCGAACACCACTTTGCACCTTTATCTCCTTGGAAGATGCGCTCTTCATGGTCGACAGGGATGAGTCCTTCCATGAAGGAGTCGCGATTTTTCCAGAAGAGCTGATTAAGGTCATCCCATAGCCTTCTATCAAGAAGTGTCAGGATGTCGGGGAAACGATTAGTGCCGAATTATCTGCCGAGCGAACGCCACTTTGCACCTTTATCTCAACCTTGGAAGGTGCACTCTTCAAGGTCTACAGCGATGAGTCCTTGCATGAAAGAGTCGCGATCTTTCAAGAAGAGTCGATTAAGGTCACCTCTAAGAGAGGAGATCTCGACATGGTGTCAGTCGGGTCGACCCGACGAGTGCGCCTCAAGGTCTCGCCTCGATCAAGAAGGAAGAGTCAGGATGTCGGGAAAGCGTGTCGGTTGTTGGTCGGGTCGGTCGGTGCGTCCTGACGGAAGAGATGCCCGATTAGCCGCGCCGGGTCAAGGTCACGAACGAGAAACGGCCAGCGAACCGTTCCTCTGCATCCTCTTCCTGACCGAGGACCCGTTATGCGATTAAAAATGTCTCCCTCTTATTGGGCCCTCTAGGGGATTCTTTGACCCTCCGCGTGACCCCGAAGATGCGCCGCAAGACCCTGATGACACCCATGAGGATTTTTCGCACCCTGCAAACAATTCATTCCTCGACATCCTCTTCCTGATCCAGAATCCGTTACGCGAATTAAAAATATCTCCTTTCATTTGACTCTTCAGAATCCTCTTCAGGTTCATGCTTTCTAGTCCATCCTCGACGCGACCTCGAAAACGCATCGCAGAATCCCGCAGACACCCTCAAGATGTCTTCAAGGTCTTCCTTGCACTCTGTAATAACCCTTTCCTCGGCATCCCGTCCCTTATCATATTCATAAAAAACGTATCTCTTTATTTGACCCTCTTTTTCTCGAATCCCTGTAGTCGCCTTCTCGAAGGCGAGCTCGAAGAGACGTCACGAGACCCTGATGACACCTACGGGATCTTTTCAGGGTCTCCCCCGGAATGCCCTGCAGCCAACTCGACCGCGACGAATGCACCGCGACAGATGCAATGGCTTCCGACGCAAAATCTTCGCTCGCCGATGCGTGAAAGCGAAATTACCCCCGCGGCCCAGACGTACGGGACGCCTCGGCCGTCTTCAAGGATGCTTCACTTGGGAGAATAATTGTCTCGACCGTCCATATTCGATGTGCATCTTAATGACGGCTCCGGGTTCACGGTACCAGCGCCCACGTGCAGGGGAAAAATCCCCACTGACCCCCACCGGCGATGCACCCGGCAGCCCGAGACACTCCTCGGTGCATCCTCGCCTGACGGAACCAATCACCGTCATTACCTCGTCGTCGTTACCTTTCATCTCACTTTATCGAAATTTACTTTGGGGAACGTGACCTCGCCCAAAACACTCGGCTCCATCCTTGCCTCGGTGCAAATCGACGTTTCCTGATGCCGTCAACGCGAGACCCGGTTATTGCTTCGCCATTTTTGCTCCCCATCTCGCCTGCAGCCGAAAGTGCACTCGGCGAGGGAACGCTTTTTCTCCGCCGCCGTCCATGCGTCTCCATTATGCTCTCTTCTGATTTTTTTTATACCAGCCGATCTCTTGCTCGTCGCGGAAAAGGAGTGGCGAGGTAGTGACGAGCAAAATCGGTCTTGATCTTGAAAATATGGTCAGACCTCGAGCTTGGTTTTGGAAGTCGCACTTTTTTAAGCAAAATTTCATTACCAACGGTAGAGATATTTCGATTCTTGCGGAAGTCGCGTGAGACTAAATGTGAAACCTTTGGTAGGGAAACATTGGTTTGGATATAGAGGGCACTACTTTCTCGTTTTTGGTATTAAATCATAGCCAGTAGTTGTTGAAGGAGCTTCATCTGCTAGAGAAGTGTCACCGGCTTTTTACAAAATCGATCTTGAGTCAAGATTTTCCGCAAAATCGATCCTGGGGATGTGAAAATGGCATCCGAGGAGTCGATCGTTCATGAAACTTTTTTCCAAACTAGGCGTAACGAATCGTCTCTAAATCTTTACAACGTGATTATGGAGAGTATAAGACCAAAGCCAATTTTGTTGATCCGATACTCGGTCTTGGTCCAGCATGGAGTCCTGGACTTTGTCTCGTCCGTTCGAATCTAAAATTTGATCTTGCAGACGCGATTCGGTCTTGCCCTTCTTACAAGACTCTGATAATAAGACCAAAACCGAGTTTGCCGACCCTCCCCCTCGGTGTCGGGCGTAAATTTTTTCCTCCCCCGTGAATCGGGAAGGCTTAATTGCGTTATTACCGATTTCTTCCCCACCGGACGCCTTCGATGGGTAATCGGATCCGGACCGTTCGACGAAGAGAGAAGTTGCCTTTCGTGGCCGGTACAGTTATCGCGGACCTCGTGGGCCCAGGGGCCTCGCGCGCTGCAGGGGCCCCGGGCCAGGTCGTGTCGTACCAACCGAAGAAAACTTAATGTCCACCTTCGGTGCACCTCCTACGGGGTGGTCCGCCGCCTCGGACGGCCCTTTATGTCCGCGCGATGTATGGCCCGATGTTTCATTCCTCCGGTGGCAAGCGACAGGGAGCGACGTAATGACCCCTTTTCAAAAGAAAAATACCCCCAAGGTCCGCGATCGCGGAGCCACTTACACGCCGAGCATGTGCCACCTTGACATTATTCAACCACCCGTGGAATCTCTCGAGGGAATGCATCGATGCCCGATCAACCGAATCGCCGGGATTTCATCGCAACAATGCGGTGTACCGATTCGCGGATTCTCGATTCGGCAACGTTCAGCCCCAACTGAAAGATATCCACGTAATATTCCATACACCTGGATACGTCATTTTAATTACTACTGTAAAACTTCTATTTTCAATCACCAAAAAAATTATTAGAAAAAAATGATAACTTAACCCTTTGCGGACTACTGCCGCATATATGCGTCAGACATTTGGTCCAATATTGCCTGCACGTCTTCATGAATTTCGCCCATATGTCAAAAGAGCTCCGTCCCCAAAGGGTTAAGAAATACTCGAGAGAATGCATGCCCGATTAACCGAATCGCCGCGATGTCTTCGCAACAATGCGGTACACCGATTCACGGATTCTCGATTCGGCAACGTTCAGCCCCAACTGAAAAATGTCCACATATATTCCATATACCTGGATACGTCCTTTTAATTACTACTGTAAAACTTCTATTTTCGATCACAAAAAATTATCAGAAAAAAAATAACTTAAGAAATACTCGGGGGAATGCATCGATACTCAATGAACCGAATTGCCGCGATTTCTTCGCAACGACGTGGTGCACCCACTTGCGGATTCTCAATTCGGCGACTTTTAGCACCGTCCGAAAAATGTCCACGTATATTCTACATATTGTATATTATTCTATCAACGGGCAACGATTCCCGCATACTCACATCGCGGTGCATCGATGCATTGGCGAGTCAATGCTCTTGTCCGTGTATGCATCGGCGAATAAGTGCACTTGTGCATGTATGCATCAGTGCATCGATGCATCAACGCATCGGTACATCCGGGCACCGGCGTATTCCTACTATATTTGAGCCAACCGATCGAACTCCATCGATGAAACGGCGCATCGGTGCATATGTGCATCGGTGCATTAGCGCGGCAGCACATCGCTGCGTCGATTCATCGACACTTGGGTCGATCCCGGGTGAGCGGCGACGCGTGCTTAGCCGACCACGTATTCCCAGAATGTATGACGCAGAGGTTGGGACCTACCGTTAGTCGCGATAAACCGCGGCACCTCGGAGTCGCCGTCCAGGCGAGAAATGCACACGCACAGCCGGGCGCGATGCGAGGTATCGATTTCCGTCCACCTCCTAACACACATACGCGGAGCCCCGGGATGCGCATTCCTGACGGGACCGCGGAGGGGCTCGCATCGGTAGCGAGAAATTGCGGGCCGCAGTCGTAAGTATCGGAGCCGGCCCCCTCCGATTCCGCCGATCCCCGATCTCCGATAGCGCGATATCGATCCCTATCGGCGGCATAATTTTCTATCTCGCGCGAGCCAAACGACGCGTCCGCGAGTCGCGTCGTTAACGCCCGACCAGCTGTCCGGCGATCGCTCCAATTATGCGCTCGGCTCGATTATCGGATTTTTCTAACGAGGCCCGTAATCGATGGGTGTCATCCGCGGCGACTCGCAGATTTAGAGCGAGCCGATCGAACTCCAGCGGGGCTCCGGGGGTGCCGATTAATAACCGCCCCTTCGTTAAGGAGCTCGCATTCGTTACGCCACTCTTTCGCTCCCTCCTCGAGGTGATCGTCCGTTACCTCGGAGGTGGGTCTAAATCGCGTGTCCGCTTGGACGGCCTTAAACGGGTCACTTGTGTTTCTCTCTCTCTCTCTCCGGCGAGCTTTGAGAACTCGGTGCTTATCATAAATTACGCCGAGTACCAGTTACGCTTGCACGCGTGGCCGTTAATTCGAGGCGCTCAGTTTATTGCGAGACTCTTCGATAGACGCCGATTTAGCGACGTTTCTGTCGATTGCGAGCAGCCACCTTATTTATGAGGTCGGATTCCGCCAGGAATTCGCGCGAGTGACGATTAATAATCATCCCCTCGGCCAGAGACTCTTCTTCGCTTTCTTTTGCCTATCCAAGATGGCGACGCCGCTGACGACGCCATCTTGAATATCACCGCGCAGTCATTGAATGCATAAATAGGGTAATTGTTTGTGCAGTTTTTCGTGGGGGTGTTCGTACATCATAGGAAGTACTGTAAAGAACATTGAGGATCTTCGTCTCCTTTTGCCTCTCTCCATTTAGTCTTTCAATGAATAAATGGGTCAGTTGTTTGCGCAGTTTCTTTTTTCATTTTTTGTGGGATCGTTCACACAGGAAGTTTTGGTAAGGTGCCACGGAGTACGACCAATTGATGAAAGTTTCGAAAATTCATTGAAGGCGTCCTAGGGATCGTCCATTCACAATTGATGGCGCCATATGAGAACTCATTCTCCCTTCGGGACACCCATGGGATTCCTCTCGGCCTAAATGGGTCACTCGATCCTCCGTCGAGAGCGTAACTGTAATTCATTCGAGCTAGTCTCGACTCTTGGATTTAATTCCCCCTCTTCTCTTCCTTCTCTCTCTTTCGTGCCGACTCTCTCGTCTCGTCGGCCGTCCAGAGGAACGAGAGTTGCCGACGCGTTATCACCGTGTGACCGATGCGTCTTTCTCGTGCCGGTAACGTCTTGATCCTTATCACATGTTGTCCAACCCGTATCGTTAATTGTAAAACTGTTAGAACAATAATCCTTACACATTGCCCGTGAAATATATGTACATATTTATTACTTAACTTATATTCCTTAGTATACTTAATCATTTTAGCAAACAATTGGCACCTTAATGTAATTTAAGTTACCGCTGCCAATAAGCTGTTTCTCTTGTGTAGTTTTGATTCCGTTTGGCTAAAGTTTTCTAAAAGTTTCTGCGAATTGGACTTACTATTCTTTGTTTCTATGATACAAATATATTAGTATCTTCAAAGATGATTACATTAAGTTAAATGGGTTTAGTCGGTTTTGTAATTAATCATTGCAATCGTTGAAGTAGGATAACGACGAAACTTTTGGAATAACTTAACCGACATTATTGGTATCCAAAACAAGATATATTTCATATTTCGAATAAATCTCTTTACCTTTCCGCTACGACGGGTGACTAAAGTCACTCGCCACAAGACGTCACCTACGCACGACGGGTGACTATAGTCACTCGCCACAAGACGCCCGCTTACACATGACGGATGACTAAAGTCACCGGTCATTAGGGACCTAAGACTTGGCCCCGAATACCGAAGCTTGCGAGTTCGCTGTTTACACTTTTGACACGGTGCTTCGTTCTACGGGAGAAATTCCGTGACGAGGCCCGCCGTAACGAAAGGGTTAAAAATGAGGCAATAATGGACGGAAGTAGATATTATACCGAGATAAGATCGGGATAACTTGCATTTTATATTCCCTTTTCCCTCTCTCTCTCACTCTTTATCCTCCTGCTCGACATTACCGATGCGTTACCGATGCGCCATGTCGCGTCGGCGTCGCCTGATGACCCTTTCCATCCAAGACTCGCCTCGTAATATCCGATTCGGCCGAGTCACGCGCACTCACGTGGAGTCACGTCTCGGAAAACTGGACCGTGACATCGCCGGGATACCCCGGCTTTGTCTTGGGCCGATCGCTCCCCCGGAATCCCCAGGCTTGATTCCTCAACGTCTCGACGTCCCTCCGCCTCGACGCCCGACATCCCGGCCAGCCAACTCTCGAGGCGACGTCTTGAAAAAAATATTTATGCCCCAACGTCTCGACGTCCCTCCCTCTGTCGGTCAACCATCTCGCAAGGAAACGTGTGGAAAAAATTTCTTTTTTGGTTCTTGTCCGGGATTAATATAGCTTTTTTCTCTTTTTTTTTTTAAATTAAAATTTCGCACATTTCAAGACCTTCATTAGGACCTCCATAAACACGTGTGTTAAAGTTTCAAATTATTCGGTGCACCCAGCTTAGCGAAAAGTTTTCCATATATGTAATGACCCTTTCATCTCACCTTAATTATCCGAAATAAATATAATAACGTATTAATTTCAATCATCTAGTAACGGGGGCGTGGAAAAACCATTGCGTGCACCCCGTGCCAAATCCACCGTTTATCTCCACTCGTGCGAGGTTTCACCTCGCTTGGCAATCGTCACACTCGTGCTTTGAACTGCTACTTTTGGCACCTTGTGCATAAATAATTATTATTTCCCAAAGTCTCGACGGCTCTCCACCCCCCATGCAGACCAGCCAACTCGCGAGGCGACGTCCTGAAAAAAAGTATTTAGGCACGCCGTCTATACCCCTGCCCACCGACCGCACAAAACCATTATGCCCGCGGTGGCCGGAAATACGAGCGAGGTTGAAAACGCCGCGGTCTCTCCGCAGCCGTACCAATTACCGCAGGGCCTTGCGACTCGTCCGCGCGTACCGGCCGCGGAGGTAGTTACGTTGTCGGTAATTAGTATGTTACCGCAATTTGCGGTTTTATCGCCGCGTTTTCTTATTGCGGACTAATTTCACCGGGGATTAATGACTGCGGCTTCTGGAGCCCTGATTCGGCGTTTAAGGCGTTTAAGGCACGCCCGACGCGCGCCTCGAAATTCCACACGAGGAGGAATAAAAGAAAGGAAAAAAAAAATTCACAATAACTGAAATCTTCCTCTTTATTTCACTTAATAGTTTAGGACAATTATTACGATCGATAAGAGATGCGAGGAAGCAGTGTCCTGATAACTAGGTCCTCTGTCTGGAAAATATGGATCGAGGTTAGGTCGAGAGGCATTTTATTTCATTTTTAGAGTGCGGTATTTATCGTATATCTACGTCGGTACCTTAGGAGTTCCAGGTTCCTGTTCACTTCCTTTAGATATTCCGTAAAGTTCCCCAACTTCCTTTCAGGGGAGTACAAGACACCTGCAGCTGACGCAGTGGTACGTGACCATCCGATATCCTTCCCGCAACGGACGTCAGGGCCGATTCCTCCGAATCGAACATTCCTAACTCGCCGTAATGGCCTCTCCCATCCGGAACAATCGTGCCGCGCGACAGACCCGCCAATTATTTCCTCAACTTTCCCCGTACTCCTTGGAGAGTTTCCGCGAGCGGACGTCCAACGTCGCCGCGCCCGGGCAATTATCCCAGCTCCTTCTCTCTCCAGCCCGACGGAGATGTTTTCCGGGCCGCGGAATCTAAGAGAAATGTCGGCCCGGGACAATCGAGCGCCATTATCCAACTATTCCGAGCGAGCCTTCCGAGCCGCGGCCTTCCAAGGTCCCGCGGCACCGTGGGGTACTTGTTAGCCCCACCAGCCGTCATCCCGCAGCGCGTCCACCGAGCAAATACGCCCGCAATGTTGGCGGGGGCGGTGGAGGTGATGCTAACGAAGGTAGGGGAGGGGGAGGTAATGGGAGCGGCAAGGACGTTGGAGGTGGCGGAGGTGGACGCGCCGAGGGCGGCAAGGATGGTGGAGGCATCGAAGGGGGTCGCAATAAGGGTGCCAAGGACGGCGAGGTAGCAAAGGTATACGCAATGAGGACGCCAAGGATGATGGAGGCGTCAGAGGTAGTCGCAGTAAGGGCGCCAAGGACGATGGAGGCGACAAAGGTGGTCCCAATGAGGGCGCCAAAGGCGATGGAGGCCTCGAGGATGGTCGCAACGAGGGCGCCAAGGACGATGGAGGCGACAAAGGTGGTCCCAATGAGGGCGCCAAAGGCGATGAAGGCGACAAATGTGATCGCAATAAGGGCGTCATGGACGGTGCAGATGGCGGAGCTCGACACAATGAGGGCACCAAGGATGGTGGAGGCAATAGGGACGACGAGGGCGGCGGAGGCTCCCGCGGGTTTCTTCCGTGCCGCGACTCCTCGTTTTACCATCTGCCCCACCTTCGGCGGGGCCTTTACCGTCCACCGACACGCGAGTCGCCGAGACCAGCCTATTTCGATCGAGCCGCTTAACGGTTCGCCGGCAAAACGCCGATGCCCCGATGCGGCGGTTCCACCGTATGGCGGTGCGGCTGTGCGGAGATGCGGCGATGCGGATTGTTGCGCCGCGCCACTAGGCCAGGTTCGACCGATAGCACCCCGGTGGCCCCGCCTTGGTGCGCCGTCGAGGCTGAGTCGCCTTAATGTGGATTTAACACGCGGCCGGCTCTATAGTCTACGGTAACGACGCTCGCCGCTCATCCGCATTCCGCGATCCACCTTTAAGGTACAGCGCCGGCCCGAGGCGTACCCCTTTCTTCCAAGTGGACGCCGATATCTCGCGTATGTTCTATCTTAAGTGGCCGGAGTGCCGACGTCTTGCACGCGGAATTAATAGGGGAGGGTGGAGGGTAGGACGGACAGGAATGGGCCGCGTCGATTGGGTCCGTGACGTTTTGCTGCCGCCGTTTCGCCGTTACCATTTCGCTGCCCCCGATTCCATGCCGCTATTCGCCTCGCCGTTATCATTCGTTATAAATCAATATATTTTTTTTTATTTATTTCAACCTAACCTGAACCAACTTAACCTAAACCATGCAAACTTTTAATTACCAAATACTATAATACAAACGGCGGCGGCGAAACGCCTTGCATCGACGTCGACTTTAAGGTGCATGCGAGTGCATCTGGAGTCCATTTCATTGATATTGATATAGCAAACGAAATTTATTAGTAATCCCAATGGCTCCATGTGAGCGAGGCATGAGAAATTGATATACGATCGGTACCAACCCCAGCGATAGAGTTGCTAAAACGTTACGGCTAGACAAAGTAACTATGTTGAATAATAACGATCTGCGAATATTCATTAGCATATTGGAAAATCTGGGAAGATCATCCTCGCATATGGGGTCAGCTTAACCGGGATCTTGTTCCCGTGGATCCATTAGAAGGAGGTTACGAGTAATCGTTAGGGTCGACCTCTTGCCTCCTCCTTGGTGGGTGTCCCTGCTTTGCCCCGACCAGAAACGTTATCGCGTCTTTCCTCAGGAAGACTAAACTCCGTGCTTTACGGGCACTTTGTAGCATGAGCTTCCCTCCTCGTCGCTCGGGATTGCTTTGTTGGAACCTCTGTTTAAATTCAAGGCGAAACGAGCGACCGTCGGTCGCGCCTCGTTATGCCGTGACTCGCTTAAACGCGAGTTTAAGTGGCGCGACTTATCGTTCGTCGCAGTCCTCGGCAGAACTGGCGACTCATTCACATTTCCGGGCAGCCACCGCGGACCTCAAAGAAACGCGGCGTCGTTTATTTACTTTATTTACTCCGAGGACTTGGACTCGAGTTAATTTACTCGTTACTGCGATTTGACGTGTAGTTTCATCCCTGAAACGAAAATGGTGTATGTAGAGTTTTCCAACATGAAGTAAACACATAAAAGTAGAAGTTCCCGGAGAAAAATTAAGTTAGATTAGGTATTTCCCTCTCTAAACGCGAGGGCAGGAAGTGTAGAATATATTACAGCATCTTATTGCGAGAGATACCTCGAATTTCCCATGAGAAAAAGAAAATCTATACGTTTTTTACCATTCATCCTGTCGCCTTAACCGCGTCGGTCGAAAGACATTTAGTGTACATAAGTACTAGAACAATGTCCTCTCCATTTTTCTAGACTCTATGGATGAATTTCTCCAAAGCGAGGAAGCCATTTTTCTTTTGTTTTTATTGGTTACGTGGCATTGCTGGGGTCGTGTGCCGCCATCTTGCTTTTCTTCAGCGGCTAGCAGGAAACTCCGTCATATTACCGAGTGACGTGGAATAATAAAAGATTCATAAATTATTCAGAGTTAAACGTTAATGTAACTTAAGGTGATAGGTTAATCTGATCTCTAATCGAATTCTGATTTTACATTTCGGGGAGTGGAATCGATTATCGGTATGCGATCCCCCGGTAGCAGCGGGATACGGACGCCAATCACTAGTCGAAAATTGGAAATTAGCACGGACCGTTAGGTAGTCGGCACAATTGCAAATCTAATAGACGAACCGCCGATAGCCGTCGGATTCATCGGTCCATCCGCATTCCGAGCAAAGCTCCCGAGACTTGGCGGATCGGAGGAATTGCAAGTTAGTTCGTTAGAAAGCCATTAGGACCGAGAAGCATCGCATTCGTCGTTAAGGGTAATCGCACCTTTTTACTTTCCTCGGAGTGGAAGGCGAAAACTGCCGTTTACACTTACAAGTGTTTACAGAAACAAATATAGGAAATGGTCAATCATTCTATATCTGAGAATTAAAAAGGAAAGCACACATCTAAACCATTAGAACAGAGAAACATCGCATTCGTCGTTAAGGGTAGTCGCACCTTTTTACTTTCCTCGCAGTGGAAGGCGAAAACTGCCGTTTACACTTACAAGTGTTTACAGACACAAATATAGAAAATGGTCAATCATTCTATATCTGAGAATTAAAAAGGAAGACACACATCTAAGCCATTAGGACAGAAGCATCGCATTCGTCGTTAAGGGTAAACGCACCCGTTTGCTTTCCCCGGAGAAAAACGGGAAAAATGCCGTTTACACTTATAAGCGTACATAAACAAATATAGGAAATGATCAATCATTCTATATCTGAGAATTAAAAAGGAAGACACACATCTCGCATTAGTTGTTAAGGGTAATCGCACCTTTTTACTTTCCACGGATTGGAACGCGAAAAATGCCGTTTACACTTATAAGCGTACATAAACAAATATAGGAAATGATCAATCATTCTATATCTGAGAATTAAAAAGGAAGACACACATCTAAGCCATTAGGACAGAAGCATCGCATTAGTCGTTAAGGGTAATCGCACCTTTTTACTTTCCACGGATTGGAACGCGAAAAATGCCGTTTACACTTATAAGTGTTTACACAAACAAATATAGGAAATGGTCAATCATTCTATATCTGAGAATTAAAAAGGACGGAACACATCTAGACTGCTACGCCTGCTACCACCTGCTACGAGACGGAAATTTCATAGAAACGCCTGAATTTATACCATATTAAGGCGACATGAAAGTGGAGTCCGAAGCTCTTCTTTTATGAAGCTTTTCCCCAACCTAGGTGTACCTAATCATTTCAAACGTGACCACATGAACATGTAGATCCTAAAGAGGATCCCGGCTTTTAAAATTTGTCATAAAAAATGAAATTTCATAGATATCCGGACTTTTTCAGGGGCTTTTATAATCACATGATAATTTTCGAACGATTCGATGCAGCTAGTTTAGAGAAAAGCTACACGAAGTAGATTCCTCAGCCACTTTCACTGCGCCTTAATATTTCAATTATTCGTGGCCAGAGAGACTTGAATTTAATCGATTCAAAAGTTTTAATGAAATGCCAATCAATCAAGTCCTTATCTCGCCTTAAATATCGTTTACCGTCGTATTTAATCTAGCTTCGGATAGGCGAGTAAGGAGATGTCCGTTTGGAGCATCTCGCCTTCTTTAGGCTTCCCATCACACAAGCGTGTACGTGCATCCGTGGAATTCGGAGCTCGTCGGATTCGGCGGGTGACACGGGTACAAAGCACAGCAGACGTGTCTTCGGAAACCTCGGGGGAACCTTACGATCGCCTCGATCTTCCGAGCGATCTCTATCGATCCCTCGGATCTCTCGGAAGACGAGCTCCTCGTCGCTCCAGGAAAGGGGTGGAGCGACGCGATCCGGAACCTCCGTGTATTCGAAACGTGTTTTCGGTACACGTCGAGGGCGGGTTCAGGGCCACGCAGACGAAGTCGATGGAGATGGCTCACCTCCTCTCAAATCCTCCTTTATTTGTATCCCAGCCTAGCCGACGAGACGCGAAAATAACGGGAGCAAAAAAACACCTCTCGAGCGCGAATCTTCCTGGATCGGATTCTTTTTTATGCGAAACTTACGGCGCGTACGTGTAAATTAACAGACTGTGAAAAAAATCCGTTTCGGACAGAGATACGCTTTTTCTTGTTTTATATTTTTATTTACATTATATTTTTATAGTTCATTATGAATTACATTCAATTTTAAGTCTTAGTACTAACTCAATTTGTGTAAGCACTTTCGTCAGTGATAGTGCGCTATTATCTCAGTTAATTCATAACATTAAAATTGAGATAAAAATAAAACTAATTATGCTCGAAGCAATTCGAATGTATCAGAAGATTTCGTGAAGAAGAAATGATTACAAATAATTGAAAATAATTTTCATAATTCTCTCCAACTTAGAAGTTTCACCTCCAGCGTGCTTGGGAAACACGTACCGATTTAATTCACCATTTTTTTTCATTTTAATTTCAGCAGGACATTCAATGGCGGATTAAAGTAACGTCATAGCGTATACGACCGATAATTAATAATATCTAATGATTCTCTTTAATTTAGAAGTCTCATCTCGAATATGGCGGTCATGCCCTGGTTCTTTATTATTATTTTTTTTTCTCATTTTTATTACGACAGGACATTCTATGGCGGATTTAGATGACGTCACCCTCCGTTACACGGCGTTATACGGCCGTTATGAGGTGACTCGCGATCCGTTACACTCACTTCGACGTGTATCGAGCTTCGAGTGGGCGAGTCGGAAGTTTTTCCTTCTCGCTGTCGAGAAAACCCGACCTAGGCTCCCGAGAAAAATCTGCCCTGTGTTTATGGCATGGAGACTGCGCACCGCGTAGGAACGGTACCACGTTATGTAGGTTAGAATGTGGGTGGACCTCCGTTCCATTGGGAGTGTGTTTCACTTGCCGCGGATCGCGCGTAGGTACTTCGGTCATTTACGCGCGTATGTGGGACATAGAGGCGTGTACTCGCTCGGTGCATTGATACAATTAGGAATACCTGCTCGGCCAAGATCGACGGACCGATACGCGGGCATTTGCATGGGGAAGAATGCCTTGTTCTTCTCGCTGGACTGGAGATATGCCCTGGAGAGAGAAGGAAAAAGTGCATGGTGCATGATCGCATTTCTATTCTAAAACATGAGTACGATTGCACGATACGTTCACTGTCGATTTCACCGTGATAGCATCCATCGTCCGTTCTTACCGTAGAACATCTAACTGATGATTCTCAATAAATATTTATACCGAATTTTCCTTCTTGTTATATACAATACATGGAGAAGGAAAATCAATGTTTAAGGAGGAAGGAAAATATCTGGTTGATACAATAAAATTGGTTCAATCACTGAATGTGGTTACTGCATGGGCAAATAGGTCGACGTCCGTTGGTTATTAACTTTTGGGTGGTTAAGTCGAATATACCAAATATTAATGTAATTCGGTACATTTAATTCAAGGATCAAGTTTACTTACTACAAATATTTCCGATAGGTAGCGAAACCAATTATCCAAATTACTATGGTTGATCGAAGCAAATGAATTTAATCAAGTGAACCTACATTTACTGAACCGAAACATTGATTAAAGCAAATATATATTGATGGCTGAATCATGTATAATTGCAAGAAACAATTGTTTTTGAGACGAAAAATGGATGTTGTTGATTTATACAAATTTTGTTTACTCAATCTGACGTTTCTTTGGACGCATTTGAACGCAGAATTTTGTTGTAATGCATATTTCTTTGAGTCAAGTAACTGTTTTCTTGGGTTAGTGCGCATGACCGCGCGAGCAGGTTTCCCGGCGTGCATTTTGTACTTGCACTTGCGCATGCGCAGATCGGGTGCAGAAACTACGGCGTAGGGAGACGTATGTGGGTCGTTGATCCTGTGCACCGTGTATCGAGTACCGACACCGACATGCCTCGTACGTGGCCGCGCATCACGCGTAATCTGCGTAACGCATCGCCAATTAAATCCCGCGGGCACCACCTACGCCACGCCCGGCGCGAGCTGACTCCCGAGGGACACGAGGACGATGAATTTTCTTCCCGAGGTCTGCACCGCGTATACGCAAGATCCTCCGATCCTTTCCTTGGGCGTGATCCTGCGTGTGGCCGCGTGCGGTGGTCCACCGCCGCGTTTTCCCCGCACTAGGTCCGCTAAATCTCCTTAGGCGGAGTTTCGTCCTCGCGAGACGATCCGGTGATAGAATACGTTGGTATCTGCACTGGGGAAAAAAATTCATTGAACCAAAGAAATAATTTGTTAATTCTAAAAATAATTACTTGACTGAAATAAACTCGAATGTATGGAATGTAACGTTTCTTTGGAATCAAAATGTCATGGGATGCAATCGTCATGGAATGAAATGTTTCTTTGGAAAAAAAAAATTTCATTGAACCAAGGAAATAATTTGTTAATTCTAAGAATAATTACATTGTAATTATTCACTTACTTGACTGAAATAAACTCGAATGAATGGAATGCAACGTTTCTTTGGAATTATGACAATTTGTTTGAGTTTATTTCTGTAGAATAACTATTCTTTGAATTAACAAAATATTTCTTTGGTTTAATGCATTTTTTTTTCCTAGTATATATGCAAAAAAATTTAATCACTGAACAAAGTCGTTCGACTGCGTCTGGCTCGAGTGAATTCGAGTGAATTTAATTCACTTGTCCGAAATTCACTTCGGTTGACTGAAGTGTTAATCGATTTCTTAATTTTGGAAAATAGATTAACCATATTCTAAGGTTGAGCAAAGAATTGAATGAATTTTGTGAATTTTAGTTCATCCGATCGAACTCGTTTTCTTCACCAGACTAAAGTATTAAAGCGGTTTCTTCATTTTAGATGTAATAAATATATTCCATCAGTGATCAGAGATTTGATCGCTTTCCGTGTGTATACTTGTAATCATAGATCGTAATAATTTGTAAACTTGATTTCTTGTGAGTTAAATTTATAGAGATCAGTTTCCACGGAATTATCGGAACGATTTTTCATTACGGGTGTAGCCACCTTCAACAGAATCCAGGAGGTCGTTGATCCTTCCGAGCTCGCGAGATGCGTCCTTTTTGCTGGGAGACAATTGAATGGAATAATTCTTTTTTTTTTCTGTTTTTGTATGGTACTAGGATATCTATGATACGAGGAGTTCTTCGGACTGGATTTTCCGCAAGCTCGATCCGCTGCTCGCGCCGGCGATCGAGTCCGGTAGCCAACCGAGGAGACGTAATGTGGGTCGTTGATCCTTGCGAGTTGCTCGGCTAGGTACACGGTAACCTCTGACGGATTGCTCAACGATGTACATTCACGGTGCATCTGCGACCTGCAAAATGAAACTCAACGCTGAAACCATTAGGTCGTTCCGAAATTTCTGTGCTTTTTCAGAGATAAAAGAATCGCTTTATCGACTACCTTCGATGCTCTCTTTGCGGAGTTACTTCAATGTTCACACATGAAAACGACAGAATTAAAAAAATTACCCAATAATCGGCTTTCCTATTTACCAATACCTTCCCGAATCTTTCGAAGGACCATTTTACTCAAATTAGCCCTCCGTACCTCAATTTCATTTCTCAAGCCATGAAAATCCTGACATAACCTAAAATTTGTAAACTCCTTGATACAAGAAAATGGTAAAATGAGGTGTCACATTAAATCATGCCGAAAAAATCGAATAACTTGAAAAATATTGACATACGAATACGTGACCTCACTGTCACATTACAGAGACAAAAACGCGTTTATCAACAATTCCTTGGTATGGGTGGTAAAATAATAAAATACTACAGTAAGTCGTACCGGAAAAATCGAATGAGATTCGACAAATATCGATATGCGGGTACATGACCTCGATGTTACATTACCGAGAGAAAAACGCAGGTAACTTTTCCGCCGCGGAATTTCTGTCCCATCCCCGTCCCACGTGAGAAGTCGTTTCTCACGAGGGCGCGCCGCCGCGCGGAAAACCGCGAGACTCGCGGAACCTGCGGAACCTGCAGGACCCGCGGAACCCGCTCCGAGTTCTTCACCCATACAGCGTCCGCGCTTTGATGACGGTGAGCCGCGGAGTGGCGAGGTGGTCACCTCCCGGTGGAATGTGCGGTCAGTACCCCGCCCCTCTCGCTCGCACTCGCGCGGGCACGCACTCCCTCCCTCTCTCTCGCTCCCCCCACCCGACCCTCGCCGCCCTTCCCCCACTCCCCGCTCTAACTCTCGCGCACACGCGGATGCTAATACAACGCACGATCGACATTACGCATTCGTGCGCGCGCGCTCGCCCTGCGCGCATCTCCCGCTATGCATCTCTACTGACGGTACATCCCATGCACCCGAATCACGCGATATATTTGGTTATTACAAAAGCTGCGTCATTTTCTGGCAACATTTATTGTTGGTTTACAAATTAATTTTCTGGTTATTGTTGGTCTACAAATTACTTACCGGAGTTACATTACTGACGTTTCAGCGCTGCGGTGCACTAGAAGAGAAGTACACTTTTAACAGAGGACAGCATTGCTGATAAAGTTTTACTCTTACTGCAGGAATAATCGCACCAACAACAAAAATGTTTGCAATTATATCCAATCGTGAATGAATTTGTTGCAACAGCCTAAAAATATTGTCGTCACTATTCAAACAATTGAGGTACATACAGCTTGTTGTTGCCAGAAAAGAATATTGCAACTGTGAATAGAATTTGCGTTGCCTCGGGGAAGTAATTGTTTTTTTTTGTTGTCAATATAACAAAAATATTTTTGGAACGAATTTTTCTGAATTTTCAAGTATTCATGTTTGTTGCTGCAAGTTACATTTCTTGTTATGACTGTAAAATCCTTTTCTGCGTATAGAGATGTTACTTGAAGTTATAAATATGAAAATGAGGGAACTGTTTTGAAATAACCTCATTGCAGTCAATTTGAGATTAATAATGGTCCATTATTTGAAATTAAGCTCTTTAAAGGAAAATAGGACCTGATGTGGTGATTAAATTTGAGATCTGTTCTATGAAGGCTGATTAGACACGAAAATTGAGATTCGGTGTTACTTTAAAAAAAACTCGTCCAAATCGGCATCTTTGTTACGAAATTATACGCGAATTTACCCATAAAATACAGAGATGTATGCTGGTAAAATGAAGAGCTCCTTTTTTTAAGTCGATTAAAAATTGATTAAAAAATGTATAAAGCCGATTATCGAATCGATTAGGGGAAAGTGTCATGGAGTCGTGAAAGATATCTCGAGGAGCCATTGAAACGTCAAGTGTCCGAGTCGGGCCGAACAGAGTGAAGGTTTGACGAGGAGCGAGTTTCTCTCTGAAAGAGATCGACCTCTTTTCTTCGAGAATGGAGTTCGCTGAAAACTCGAAACCGACGCAAAGTTGAGAGTCGCGCAATCGGCACGCACCTCGAGGTCGAGATGCACCTGTGGCGAGTCAAAGGGATCTGTTGCAACACTGTTCACGGCGGCGCCTTTGATGCGCCGATCTCAGAGGGGCGCTTCAAGACCTGCACCTGTTTTCTGGTGCTTACATCTCGCCTGGTTTCAAAATAACAATTGGGTCACGCGGCACAATACTCAAGTATAACCCTCAAAAGCCCCCACTTCGCAGAAATTAAGGCAAGTGGCCGTTTCAGAAAATTTTAAAGCCCGGGCTCAGATAATTCCCGTCCGAAACGAGAAACGAATAACTACGAAAATTTTATGCCTGGCAGTTTTCCCGTTCATTTTCATTTTTTTTCCCCGCCTTACTTGAAATGTGTAACGAACCCGTGGAGTTGCGTAAGCGTGGAGAAAAATCGACGGTCGATGTTGAGTAATTTTCTTCGAAGGTTAATGAAAGAATTCTGTAAAAGTGGAATCTGACCGACAATTAATTGGATCTCCACGACGAGATCCAACGGCAAAATTTTATGTCGGGCATTTCTCTCAATCATTTTTGTTGTTCATTCTTTCACCGCTTAAGGCGATGTGAAAGTGACGTCAAAGTGGTCTCGTTTAAGAAACATTTCTCCGAACTGGGTATACCGAAATGTTTAAAACTCAGCAACGTGAGTATAGAGGCTATAAGAAAGGTCCGGATAATCATGAAACTTGAATTTTTTTTAAATTTGTTTATAGATATTATCAAATTATTTTATAAAAAATGAAATTTCATCTATCAGGACCTTCCTTACAGTCCCCATATCCAGTTTGCAAAATTTGAAACGATTCGATACCGCCAGTTCGAAAGAAAGTGTCATGAACGATTGACCTCTCGGATGCCACTTTCACATCCCCTTAACCTGAAATGCGTAACGAGTCCGTGGGGTTACGTAAGCGTTGGGAAAAATCGGCGGTCGGTGTTAGGTAATTTTCTCCAGAGGTTAATGAAAAAATCCTGTAAAAGTCGGATCTGGTCGACAATTAATTGGACTCCCACGACGAGATCCACCACCTGTTGGCTACGATTCCGATGGGCAGCTCCTCGTTAATCGAGGTGTGCCGCCGCGGGGTCGAGGGGCTTAGCCAGCTGTTCGTCCGGGAATTTATTTTCCGTGTCGCTTTCGAACGGCTTGCCAGGGTCGACGGGGAGAAGACTCCGAGATGTGACGTAAGGACGTGAGGATTGCGCCCCGACATGGCCGTAACTTCCTTCGACTTCTTTGATCCGTCCGAATGCCGTCCAGCGGGTCGTGGAACACTTCGCGAAGTGCCAGGGGCTAAAGATCAACCCTGGATTCCCACCTGGCGACATACGATGATGAATGGCACGAAAGGTGCTTCCGGAAGCCCCGAAATGTAGCTGACTTGCTAAACATCGAAAAACATGACAAGCGTTCATCGAGCATCATCACCCTACCCTGAGAAAAAATTGTCATTGAACCAGAGAAGTATTTTTTTCAGTAGTACCAAAGGAATATTCTGTTAGTTCAACAAATAATTATTTTAACACGAATTAACTCGAACAAATTGGATGCAACGTTTCTTCAGAATTATGACAACTTATTTGAGTTTATTTGAGTCAAGTAATTATTCTTCGAATTAACAGAACGTTTCTTTCTTCGGAGAAATACTTCTTTGGTTCAATGTATTTTTTTTCTGTTTCAACATGCACCAAATTTAATTCAATAAAAATGTAAATCTCGACGTGCCTCATATTCTGAAGTGGAAAATTAGTCTTTAGAGTTTATATCGCACTTTGATGAGCCCGTCTGTTTTTTCTTCCAAGTGGCTCTGACTGATATCGTAAACATTTTCATCCCACGTGCTCAACTCGACCTCATTTCACGAGGTACTTTGAAGTGTCATCCAGATTCTAACTCTCGAACCGTTGCTTGGAGACGTGGGCTGAAAGGGACTCAAAGTGACTCTAGAAAAGTGACGCCGTTATTATAAGTTTCTCCTTAAGGGTGCCACAGCATTCGAGAGTAGTGCAGGTCATGCTGCACCCTCAAGACGGCGATGAGGATTTTCTGTGACACGTTTTCGAGATGATGTTTTCCGACAGATTAGGTTTGAAACACCTACAAGCAGTACTTCGCGATGACTTTCTTTTTTTTTTTTTTCAGTCATAGAGTGAAGTGGAACGGTTTTTAGGAACTCTTTTATGGGGCAACTTGTGGCTTTTTAATGCGACATGAAAGACGTCGAGAAATTCAATCGAAGTCAATAGAAAAAATTCGTCGAACTGATATACCACCTTAAACAGTTACCAATGTTTATGTTTATATTGGCAGTCATATCGTACTACATCGAGCATTTTATAGAATATTGCATTCCATATGTCGTTTTAGTGGAATTATAATAAAACCATTTAAGTAAACCTCTAAATCCCTCGAATTCATGATTTTTTATATTCTACCCGAAAACTGGCGCTATCTCTCGCGTTTACGGACAATTAATTTGTGAATGTAACAGCAAATGTTACTCCTGGAATATCCTAGAATTTCACATCACTTATTTATAAAAGTTTTCTCGACATTTCCCACGTGAATCCGTAATATTCGATTCTAAGCTATCAAAAAGCACAAAATATCCAAATTAAGTACTAGCGACGCATTGGTTCTAGTCTAGAATAACTGAAAAAGAATTTATTTATGAAATTTCATAGACGTGATGATTTTCCATAGGGTCCAAAAATTCATAACAATGTTTCGATCACAAAATTCATAATGAAGTTTCAATGCACCCAGCTCGAAGGAAAGTTTAATAAATAATTTGACACCTCAGTAGGCATTTTCATCCCGCCTTAAGTCACGCTTCATGAAGTGATGTACACCTGCTCTACATCGCAGTTTATTTATGAATATCTAGCTACCGTGAAATCCACGCAACCCGGTCGATGCAACTGCAAGTGTACCGATTGCGAGTTGCATAGCCGTGCAGCGGCGCAACGAAGGAAGGACGGAGAATACCGGATGCATTTCGTATTTTTACCGCCGATCGCGGAATGCCTCACTTCGCCGGGGAATCATAAAACCTTACCGGCATTCCTGACCAAGTACTCTATTCACGAGCCCCCGCGAAAAATGCGCGAAAATCGCCCGCAATTCCAGGCAGCGCCTCCCGTCAGATGCATATCGAGAGATGCATCGACGGTTCCTCCTTCTTTCTCGCGCCCTTACGAACTAGCGATCCAGAAATTTTAGTAATCGCAGTTAACCAACCGCTTTTAGAAAGAGGCTCGACCAAGCCGAGAGGCGAGCGAAAAGGCGCGGCGAGAGGGTTTTATCGTTTGAGGAACCGCAATCATCCCGCAACACTCGGTTACGATATTCCCTGGCCCGAGGGAAAATCATCGAGAAAGAGAAAACTTCTTGAAAAGGAAAGTTCGCCGATAAAGTACCACCTGTGGAAGAAAGTATCCGAGGAGAGCAACTGCAACAAGCCGATCGAGTATCAGAAGGCGGTGCCGGTGCATTGCGTCAAAGTGCAGGATATGCATAGAGAAAGCCCTAAAAATGAATTTTCTAATCATAACGATTCCTAGATACGTTTCTGCAGTCTTCATCAATGTTTTTATAACGACACCTGACATGTTAATTGTTTTTTTATTTTCTTTCTGCAAGTGCTGTATGTGGGAAGAGATAAAACTGCAGCGGCGCATCGCTTAAAACACTGCAATCGTTGTTTCACCTTTGGTTGCGCAAGATATGCGGTTAAAGACTTGTAATGAATTTAATTTTAATTATTAATGGATTCACTTTTGCGAGTTTAATATTATTTATGACTATTTTAAATTTTATGAGACGAAATAGGTGCGTCGATTTAGATGCAGATGATAGTATCATTTTTAGTTTCAAATTTAGACAGACCTCCAAAGATGTTGCTACAAAGGAAAATTTTTCTCAAGAGCTGATAGTTTAAATGCTTTCGTTCTGCGCGGGTAATGCTATCCTATACATCGATCGCGTGTTTATTAAATAATATCGTGTATCGCGACGTGGCGAACAATGGCGGCGTTCCCAGAAGCGACATCGAGCAGTCTCTGAGTGTCAGGTGGTCCGATAATGTCCTTCCATGTAATGATACTCGTAAGCTTACACCTTTCGGCGTTGCTTTTATCAGCCCGTTGTTTTCATTCGGCCGACGCAATGTTAATGTTAAGAATGCCGTTTAGACCTAATTGGAACCAAGCGGAACTCGCTCTGAAAGAAGCCAGTCGAATCGGCAAATCTTATCCTGAATTCCGTTCAACCGGCGTGTACACTCGCAATTAACTGCTTAGGTCAATAAACACCCCGTAATCCTGTTCATGGGATCGAATTGCACCTAAAATCCAATAACCATAATACAATTGTGATATCTGCAAATTGCAAACATACACTTGCATTGTAAAATATCCCAGTTCTTTCGTATATTTTTATACACTCTCCAGCGTTTCTTCCATCACTCCTTCCTTTTTATCGAAACCACTCAATAACAGTTTCGAATACCAAAGTGGAATCAGATGAAACTCGCTTTAGATGGTATCGAATCGATACGGCCAATCTCGAATTCCCTCAGATCGATCTGAACATTCGCAATTAACTGCCCAGGTCAATAAACACCTCGTAATCCTGCCGTTAATGCGATCGAATTTGACTTAATATCTGTAGGGAAGATTTTAAAGTGAGAATCCCTTGAGAGTTGATATCGGGAGAATTCAACCTTTATTGTAACAAAATGAATGGATGTCTAGCAAAGAAACAATGATGGATGCGACACGTCTCTAAGAAGTCCGTTTATCGAATGCTCCGATTCTTTGTCCCTTCGAGCTCTGGTCCTCCGTCGCCTCTCAAGGGCTGGCTCTTCCTCGCCCTTGTGTTGTTTACGTCTTCTCAAGAGCTAGATGGGGTGACGTGGTCCGGAGGAAAAGGAATGCGCCTTCATATCCAATAACCGTAATACAATTGTGATATCTGCCAATTGCAAACATACACTTGCATTGTAAAATATCCCAGTCCTTTCGTACATTTTTATACACTCTCCAGCGTTTCTTCCATCACTCCTTCCTTTTTATCGAAACCACTCAATAACAGTTTCGAATACACCGCATAGATCAAAGTGGAATCAGATGAAACTCGCTTTGCGTGGAATCGAACCGGCACGGCCAATCTCGAATTCCCTCGGACCGACCTGAACATTCGCAATTAACTGCCCAGGTCAATAAACACTCCGTAATCCTGCCGTTAATGCGATCGAATTGCACCTAAAATCCAATAAACGCAATACAATCGCAGTCCGATTACCGAGGTACGCTCATCGGTTTCCGCCAATGGCGCGCGCACACTCGTACACGTCGTACGCGTTCCAGGCAATAAAGTTATAAGCGTTCAATTATTCCTACCGGCATTGCGGCCTCTTCTCCCAGCGTGCGCTTGCCCGCTCTTAGAGCGATCCAGCGTGCACCTATCATTAATCTAGAAAGTCCATAATCGTCGCGCATTAATAAACGAACGGGCGAGCGAAACGACTATTATAAACGGGCCGCAAGAAAGCTCTCCTGCGGGAGCGAGGCCTCGCCAGGTGAATCGAGATCCAGGGGAAATAAGACCCTCCCCTGTAGTGGAACTATGAAGCATCGAGTCTATTCAGCGAGTTTTGTGGCCTAGAGGTTTGCCTTTTAATTTCTGCACTAATCATCTTTATCTTTCTCCGTACACATAAAAAGCTATCGTATTTATCATTGGCATGAGCCGATTAAGGTGATGTGAATGCGGCGTCGAAAAGGTCTCGTTTATGAAACTTTTCTCTTAACCGAATGTACCGAATCGTTTGAAGCTTTACAGTATGAATATAGTGGCTATAAAGAAGCTCCCGACACCCATGAAATTTCATTTTTTGTGAACAATTTTTACAATTGGTATAAGGAAATTGTGAAAAAATTGTACTTTCATGGGTGTCGGGACCTTCTATGTCTATATGCACGTTGTAAAGTTTGTAACGATTCGGTGTACCCAGTTTGATGGACGAATTCATAAATAAGATCTCTTTGATATCACTTTCACATTAGCTGAAATAATTATAATTGATTTGTAAATAGATATCGAACAACAAGATGCAGAGGAAGCCTTTGTGTCAGGGATTTGCTCCCGCCAGGTGGATCGCGATCCAGGGGAAACGTTTCCCCCCTATTTCCCCTGTAGCGGCACGTGAGCCTATCAGACATCGAGCCTATTCAGCGGCGATTTTTCCGGTCCGCGAGGCGCGTACGCGCCTTACCGTTCGCGACGGAAAGAGAGAGCGCCGAGAGAAAGAAGGACATTCCGAGGAGGAAGGAGGAAAATCCGTTGTTCGCGTCCACCATGGTCCAGAAGAACAGGGAGAAAGGGAGGCTTTATAAGCAGGGAATAAGAGCGAGGAGAGATAGGAACGCCAATGGTCGTGGTGCTCGCGAGAGCAACTAGAGGGGGAGAGGTGCCTACGATAGCCTTATACGGAAATTCCGACGAATGTTCCATAAGAGATCGTCTTTAAACATTATGCACGTTCCAAAAAAAATTCAGTTCACGGTGCGATGCCTGTTTCGACGTCTCTTCGCTCCTTCCCTCAATTCCTGAGAGAGCAAACATCGGAAGACATAAAATCACGAAACAAACTAATCCAGATACCTCCCACAAAGGTCTTATTTTTAACTCACCCTTCTCCCTAAATGCCGCCACGTTGCAAAATGGCGACGGGGCATTCCCAAGCGTCCTAACAAATCCCCTGCATTTTCGAAATTGAAAATATGCTTATCCAACACCCATTCCTTAGAATCATCTAGAAACAAATAGAAATACTAGAAATGCTCTTACTTATCCATATATTTTACGAATTATAAAACCTATCACATTATATATTCTTAACCGGAAGGTTAGTAAACACTAAAAGCCAGTCCATTTTGCATCTCGTCCTGAACATTATTTACCTACACCGAGAAAAAGATATCATCGAACCAGAGAAATATTTCTTCGATTGACACCTAACAAATATATCGTTAATTCAAAGAATAATTATTTGACTCGAATAAACTCGACTAAATTGGACACGCCGTATTTTAGGAATGATGACAATTTATTCCAGTTTATTCGAGTCAGATAATTATTCTTCTAATTAATAAGATATTTCTTCGCTACTATTTGTAGGGAATATTTTTAAAGTAGAGTCCCTTGAGTGTTAATATCGGTAATATTCAAACTTTATTATAACAAAGTATGCGGTAGTTCAGCGAAAGGATCGGCGTCGGATGCGACGAGTCTCCAAGAGCTCCGTTTTTCGAATGTCCTGATTCCTCATCCCTTCGAGCTCTCGTCCTCCGTCGCCTCTCAAGGGCTGGGTCATCCTCGCCCTCGCGTTGTTTATATCTCCTCAAGAGCTGCATGGGGTGACGTGGTCCAGATGGAAAAGGAATGCGCCTTCATATTTAAATGTATATTTCAATGATTTTTTTTGTCTCATTGTAAAGTAAAAATGTGGCGTTTGAGATTTGTGCGATCAGTGACGAGAAAAGCGGGCGTCGCAGGAGAAGAGTCGCTCTCTCGTCCGTCATCTCAGCTCGGGGACTCCCTTGGGAGGCACGCGAGAGAACCGAGCTCCTGCGTAAATCTCGGCTCCCGAGATAGGGCCCTAGGAACGGCAGCGAGGACTTACGAGAGCGGCGCGACGCTAAACGCGCCCGCGGATAGCCTTAACTCGCGGTGCCCGCGAGTAATACCGCGCGCGAGTAATGTATGCGCGTTCGCAGGTGCAGGGGGCCGGCGCTCGTTCGTTCTCTCTGGGAGCGACTCCCGAGCCGTTCCCCGGAGCGGCGAGCGAATCGACGACGAGTCGATAAGCATCCGCGGAACCCCGATATATCCGCGCTCGGCATTACCATAATTACCGTTAGGCTAACGATCCGTCGTCGAGACGAAAGTCGGCGACTTTACTTCCGCGGCGCGGCGAGCGGTTTCCGCGATCTCGGGTCCATCTCGGATCGACCTCGAGCGACACTCCCGGACGCGGTAGCCTGTGTGAACCTGGAGTCCAGTTTAAGGCACAAACGAAATTAACAGGCTTATTGGAATGTTCCAGTGATGTAAACGTTTGTGTCATGTTGAGTTTTGTTTGTGACTTTTTATTACAAAAACCAAAACGGTTCAAAAAGATAAACAAATTTCGAAATCGTGGAAATTTGGATTTTTTGACCCTAATGGGTTCTTTGACTTTAGGAAAATTCAAAGCCCCCCAGAACCTCAAAAACGTTAAAATGGTAATTTTCGGAATTTGTTCATCTTTTTTTAACCCTTTGGTTACTAAGAGTGCCTAAAGGCGCCCGACGTTTGGTTCAATATTGCCTGCACGGTCAGACGAATTTCGCCCATATGTCGAAATGGCTCCGTGTTCAAAGGGTTAACAGTTTTGGTTTTTGTAAAAAGAAATGGCACAAACAAAACTCAACATGGCAGAAACATTCAAATAAGCCTGTTAACTTGTTTTGTGCCTCAAATTGGATTCTAGGTTCACACAGCCGACGCGGTCGTATTATGAAATTCAGAAATAGGAAAGTAGAGCTCCGCGCCAAGTACACGCATGCTATTTTTCGATTAATTACTACAAATAAAGTGTGCATGGTAGAACAAAATTGCATGGAACATTTAGTCTCCATTTTCAACGAGGATGTGTAAACAGTGCCAAATTTGTTACGTTTAGTATACATACATATAAGCGCGACTCTCTCTGCAGGTTATCATCCGCGAAGGATACTCCAGCACGTCAAAACCCACCGAAAATATTTACCCTGAATTTCTTACGCGACGAAACTTTAACACCTTCCTCTGAACCAGAAATTTCATTCGCATTTATTAAACTTTTAACGAAAATAAATTCAGAAATTCCATTTTATGTATTAAAACTATATCATATTAATTCCCAAACGAGCTCGAAAAATTTCTTTAGAATTGGGGGGAATAAAGGAGGATCGATGATTTATATCATTAAATTTTATTTGGACAAGATTCATCAGAATACAAAATCGGTACGAATGGGACAACCCATATTCGAAGATGATAGACGCGTCGAGGTTTTTAGCTTGGCGTGGCCGATCGCCATATCGGGGACGAAGAGAGAAGAAGACGCGGAAGGGCGGCCTCCTTAGCCAGGAAAAATCGGGCCCGAGAAGAAACGAACGAGAGCAGCAAGATCGAAGCGTTTCTTTCACAAGAGTGAACAGTGCCCGGTATTCAGATTGCCAGTCCGGGACAAACGGGGCTTTATGCCGGCCGCCATGAGCGTTCTTGGGCGATCTCGCTTTTTCCCTCCACAAGAATCTGAATCTCAGCCCGAAGTTGTCTGCATCGCCAGATCCGTACCAAAAAAGGAACAAAAAATACCCACACCAACTCCGCAATTTAATTCCTTCCTCGCCGAGATCGGTTCACTCCGATCGAGCATACAGAATCCGAATGGAATTCAGTCGGATCTACCACAAGATCTGTATCCCATTTGCAATTAGATAGCCCCCTTCGTCCGTATCGGAGCCGCCTCCGATATCTATCGATACCCCAAGAGCACATCTCAGCCGCATCTGGAAACTCTCCACCCGATAATAATTACCCTGACCATAAATCACCGGGATATCACAATATTTTTTCGATGCCCTGCATCCTAAGTGGACTAGTCGAGTGAGTTATTTCGTCCGCGTCGGCGGATAATGTTCCAAAAAAGGGGAGGAGGGAGAATTATGAAAACAGAAAAATACCGATAAATCAGTCCATGAGACATTCCAGCGAGTTCTGGAAGTGCTCCATGTGGCGGGGTTAACGCCACCGTTAACGTATCAATCGGCATCGCCGAGGGGGAGAGGGGGACACGACCGATGATGGATAGATAGCGCGGGGAGGGATTATAAATTCTCAGGATTTATGTTCCTGTGTTCTCGCACCCTTTTCTCCACTGTACTCGCGCGTTTTATACGCACGCGGCCGTGTACTCGCGCGAGCGATTATGTTCTGCGCATGCGCGGGCGTTTATCTCTGCGCGTGCGCTGGCGGTCTGCCCGTGCAAGATGGCGACCGCGCCGCATTTTATTATCCTCGAACGATTTTGACCCGCGCTGAACTCTAGGCGATATTGTGCCGTGAAATCGGTACGTGTGCGCGCATCGAAGGGCGAGCGCGTGAGCGTACGCGGACGCAGTCGCTCCACTGCCGCCGATGAATGCGGACGTCGACGAGAGCTACGAAGAATTCGTAAGATCCTTTGAGACGCCTTAAGGCGCTTAAAAGCTTTCGGAAAGCTTTTGCCGGCTCCAAGGATCGGGCTATTTCCTGATAATATTCATGTTACAATACATGCATTTATGCAAATATATTAATTTCTATTTATTTCCTGGCATTCAAGGAATTATAAAAGGGCAGTTCTATATATGTCAAAACAAAATATTTATAAGACTTTTCAACAAACTGGGTGCACCGAATCATTTGAAACTTTAGTACGTGATTATAGAGGCCCTGAGCAAGGACGTAATAATGCTCATAAAATTTCAAAACAAAAAAAATGGTGAGAAATTATATTTCGACGTACGGTACTTATTTATATGAATATGGTATTATTTTTTAATTATTTACGGATATTTAAAACACTTTTATCATAAATTAGGATATTTGCACTTCTTGCGGTTATTCAAAGTCCTATGCAAGGGATATATTTATATAAATATGATATTATTTGCTATTTACTAGTTATGTAAGAATTCTTCTGTGATGAATTGGAGCATTTACAGTTCTTGCGAAAATCCATGTGCCTATACATGGCATATATTTATATAAATACGAAGTTATTTTCTATTCATTTCGAAATTTCTGTTTATTTAGAGATAGCTAATAGCACTTCTATGATAAGCCATAAGCGTGGCGCCATATAGCCACACCCGGCTTTGCACCTTCAACAGCCGGACCGTAATTAAAGAAGGGGACTCGTTCCAGTTAAGCCAATATTTGTCATGATAAGTACAAACTGATAAAGGCTATCGCTCTCGTAAGGTCTGTCTATCACTCGAAGAGAAACAGAACTCGATCCCTAACCGTTAAACCACCATCGATCCCACCCAAGAGGTCACCAGATTCTAAATTCGCGTGTTTATATTTTTACTCTTGTTCTCCATTACTGAATTAATTCCCTATTTACCTTAGGATCTGATGAACGTATCCTTTCCCACGACTCGTCGTTGGAATAAACGCGGCGTGTTCCGTTCCCAGTGGACGTGGCTCACGGAGGTCGATTCGTAGCCCCGTAAGTACTATTAGCGACTGCGTGTAATTAGGCCTGGGGTCCTCATTTTTTAGAGCTCAATGCCACGCTGCATGGCTGCCAACTCCCACCTGGAACTTACACTAAGATGATTTCTTTGATTAAAAAAAATTATTTCTCTTAATAATGCTCATTTGAACCAAATAACAAGAGTTTGGTAGAAAGAACATGTAATTACACCGAAGAAATATTTATTTCTCATTGAAAAAAAAGTAATAATATTCTACGTATTTCATTGCGGCAAATAACAGTGGCACATTTTATTCGATACATCGAAAGAAATGGTTCCTTTGGTAGGAAAACATATTTCATTTCATTGAACCGAGAAAAAAATGTATGAATCATTTTTTCTTTCTCATGGAAGTTATATCTTTGAATGAAGTTAAAAAAATTAAACGTATAGTCTCGATTTCTTACTTCATTATTTCAAGATATGAGGCATTCGATCGATGCAATATTTCTAAGACTATATTTCTTTGATTTTATGCTACAGTTTCTTTAATGCCGTTCAAAGAAATATGAAGGAAATATTTCGAAGAGACAAAGGCAAAACGATCGGAGGTCCATGGGTGGGCCTATTCCAAGAATCATGGGCGACGAAACGCGAGCATTGTTTAGAAGATATGATCGTTGCCTAAACAATTGATACAGCTAGACCAAGACTGTCCCTACTAACAGTGGACGGCACGATTTGGTCGAGGAGCACTTGGATCCATTTTATATACGTCTCTTTGAACGGTTATACACCTGGTTTTGAACTATAAGTCAATTAGTATTTCTGTAAATCTACAAAATATAGACTTGTCAGGAGTAGATTCGCCTTCGGTAATTTCACCTCCTACAAATAATTTCATCGAAAGATAAAAACTTATTCTCAGTGTGGGGATCCGAAAGATGGGGAGATGGGAGGAATCGAGCACGCACGCCTAGAGGAGCGCGAGAAACGACCTTACGCAATGCGCCTCCCTGCCCTCCGATTTTTCTCGATATTTCAACAGCGCGTATTTATTACTGCGCCGCCATGATCATTACCATCCGCCGGTGCTACCACCGGCGTCGGCTGGGTATGGGCGATTACGGCGATCGACCGAGCAGAAACAATCGGCCGGCAATTACGGAACGTTAGAAGGTGATGTATCGCCGAGAGTACCTGGGGAGCTTCGGGCCGGCCGCCATTATCGATGCCGGATGATCAATTCATGCGCCCGATAACGAGGCGCGATAATTCGCGCCTCTCTACGTACATATGTTCCCATTTCCGAATCGACTTGTCCGACGACTCCGGGTACCGCTTACATGCACCTTAGCAAAGAATATCTGCAATCGATTGGTGTAAATTGGTCCTGTATTATCTGGTGGTACAGTGTTACCAATTACTATCTAATATTGGGCCAATATAATAATTCGAGTCAACATAATAGTAAATATTACATTCAACATATTGTCCCGAAGCATAAGTATGGATAGGCTCACGGTATTCTGTTACAATATTGGATGTACATAGCTTTTGCATATTCTAGTGGAATATTCTGTCAACAAATCAAAATCTTCACATTTCGATGTTAGGCCAATATTCAAGTGTTAGATCCGTATAGAACAGTATTTTTTTTCCGGGGTATTTAACCCTTTGAGGTTATGTATAGGCTAATTCAAGGTTTACAATGAGATTTTAGAGTTTTGGACCGCAAAGAGTTATGCATGTCTTCTACAGGAGAGTTGATATTTTAGTGGTATTGATTCATTCCTGTATGCACTTATGCACTTCTACATGTGTGTACTCCGTCTGCAACGTGCGTGCACCTCCTATGAGAGTACGTACCGTTGGGCATGCGAGTGCGTAGGTGCCGAAGAACGTGGCCATTCTTCAAGTCGGAATCTACAAGGTTACCGCATCTTCAAATGTCAAAGAGAATCCAGACATCACGCGGTTATCGCTCAATCCGTTCCCCCTGGGAAAAGGGAATTGTTTAATGACACCCTGGGAGAATGATCGAGGTGCGTTTTAGAAAGTGCCTGCGATAATCGATGCACGTGTTGCATGAGCCGTATCTCCGGTAAGGTATGATGTTCGCCCGAGGAACATCGATATTTACTTTTACCGGGTATTTTTATCCTTTACGAAGATGTTGCTTCATAAACAGACGCCCACGTTTTTCCCCTAATCTGGACTACTTGGGTGGCTGGAAATCATAATATTGTTGAAGTCTTGGTGCAACACATGGGACCCTGTAACGCAAAACCGGTGAAATATAGGGGAAAAATTCTTTCCCAAAGATGCGAGTCCGAGACGTCCCATATTTTTATATTTCCATCGATTATCCTTCTTTCCGCTCTTTTTATACGTATATGAGATCAGTTCTTTGTAAAAAAAATTTCTTCTAGGTGCAATGATCGCCCCGTTTTTTCCGTAATCCTATAGAAAGATTGTCATTCGAATTTCAAGACCCAGCCACGATTTTTCTTTAGCCGACTCCGAAGGGCTGCGGCTAATCCTCGATAGATGTCTTTCAAAGGTCGGCCATAATTTCTCCGAGGAAACGGGAGCGTTAGTCGTGGTTGTCGCAGACATCGGCATTTTTAACATCAAGGAGCAAGGTGTCGCTTAAATGGGACCTGTAGACCCAGACCTGACAGCCAGACATCGCTCCTTGTATGCGATACCCGTGGAAGATACCGACTTCCACAGAGATATACTTGCCTTCCATGCCTGGACTCGTGACTCGAATCACGTACGCACCCTGACGAGATTTTCTATTGCTTTCAGAGAAAAAATTAATAGCCGTAATAATCGCCTCGAACGCGTAAAGGCAGTATTAGACCTAATGTGTTGGATCCACGGCGTAAAAGGGAGATAATGAATACCTAATCCTCGTTTGGACTAGGAATGAATTTTTGACATCCCGTAATACCCGATTCATTGATAATAAAAAATGTAAGGTATTTTTAAAAATGCATCAAATTATATCAATACTTTTTTCTAGAATATTGGTAACTGTGTTTGAAAAGCAGCAATATATGTTTGCAGGACTTCATCATGTACGATTGTAGTCAAATTTGATGAGAAACGTGATATGTCAGAGAGCCTCCCAATAACATGATAATTAAAAAAAAAAGTACATTACATTTAATTCAATATTCTTCTTCTAGGGTTTTTACTTAAATGTGATATGTCAGAGAACCGCTAAATAAAGACGCACTAAATTATTAAGAAAATAAAATACATTACATTTCATTAAATATTATTTGTCTAGAATATCGAATCCTGTTCGAAGAAAGTTTTACTTTCCTGATAAACGCGTTCCCGGCATAATCTGCCTGATTCTGGTTAAATTTGAACAGGAAGGTAGCACCGTTCCAGGACACCGCCACACACGACCCTAGTCAAATTTGAAAAGAAACGTGATATGCCATAGAGCTTCCCATTAAAAAACAACCTCCAGCCTCCGGTATCACACCCTCGGGTGTCCAGCAGGGGATTTAAAAACGGTGTGTCCAGTCACGTATCTCCGACACTGACCTGTCCTAAGAAGGTTTCAACCCGATCTTTTTAAAGCCTCAACATAAATACCTCGAGGTCGGAGGCTGGTCTAAAAAGGACGCTGGCTCCTCTTTTCTGTGGCTCTTACACAATAGGACCCAGGATCGGCATTAGTATCGCCCAGATCTTTACGATTAACCATTCGGTAGGAGCCATTGTGCCATTATTATATATCTCGACCAGGTCCCTTGTCTCGCGAAGACGTCCTAGGACGAGTCCAGGGAATGTCGAGCACGACGTTAGTCCTTCGAACGCGTTTATGAGCGAAAAACGAAGAGGAAGCTTTAGGTACCAACCCTACCTTAGATGGTACCACGTAAAGATTTAGGATACCTTTATCGACGCTCTCGAGTGCATACCACGCGCGGCGCTTAAAAGAGACGCGACGCGTCGCTGTAAACTATAAAAAATCTCCTCGTAAACTCGCTATCGCCCCGTGGCCCCCGTAACTCGAGGATTTGGCTTTTAGCCCGCCTTCGATGGCCGACCTCTCGGTGAGGTCCGTTCCTTCGAGTTTCCTTCGGGTCGTCGCAGAAGGAACGACGCAGCGGGCTGAGCCCTCGAAGAAATCCACGGTCGTTCAACCAAAATGGCCCGACACGGGCCTCTTTTCGCCTTTCCATTTAGTTTTACGATTTTGCGTATTCTCTTCGAAGATGTACAGCCGTAGAGATGCGTGTCGCCGTGGATACCGAGGATGGTTTTCGTAATAAAGAGAATCGCTGATGTTTCTGTCACCCTTCTTGACAAGGTTCCTTGTGTGGTCTCCTGGGATTTATGGAACGTCTTTTCGGTTTTTTGAAACCTCCCCGACACTTCACTTCGCTGGAAGTTATCCTGGCTTGAGTTCATCTTGGGAAGAGTAGGAAATTTCATAGGATAAGCGAAAGTAGTAAGTGTTAGGAGAGGTGATTGGGGTAGAAGGGGTTTTAGGGTTCCTTAGATTTGGTTTCGATTAGACGTGCTAAAATGGGGGGAAATTCCGGAATGATGAGGGATTTCCATCGATTGGTACCATCTGTGTAAATAGACTGCACGTGTTGAGACGACGACCTTTGGGTGGGAAAATCGACGAATTTTCCGATTATATGGAGTTTCATCCGCACCCCTCGGCAGGTGGTGGACAAACCCTCCAGGGGTCGTCATCCTTGCAATTGCCGTACTTTGGGTCTCTGCCCGAACCTTTAAAGCCCCGCTGGAATACCTGAGTTCGTTGCTATACTGCACTCGTTTAATACTACCTCTGCACCAAGGAAAATCCCGAAAAAAGAAATGTAATTCATAATTTTCATTGTATACTCCTTACAATTACTTTATGCCCTGAGAGAAAAAAAGTCATTAAATTAAAGAATTATTTCTTCGAATAGCACCAGAGAAATATATTGTTAATTTAAAGAATAATTATCTGACTCTATTGAACTCGATTAAATTGGATGCGACGTTTCTTTGGAATGATGATAATTTATTTGAGTTTATTTGAGTGAAATAATTATTCATTGAATTAACAAAATATTTCATTGATACTATTAGAAGAAATATTTCATTGGTTCAATGAATTTTTTTGCAGCGTACAATCATCGTCATGTACTCGTTATATTTTTGTTTTATAAGCATCATTGTATACCACTTACATTTTCGTTTTATAAACCTTGTTATATACTCTTTCTTTTTTTTTAATTTTATAACTCCCATTACGTACTCGCTAGATAATTCAAGATGTGAATTGATTAAACTGTGATTATTCAGAGATCCTCGTAAACATTACTATTTTCCAGCATAATTTATGAGGAATAAAGAGAGTACGGCTCAAATCTCAAAGGTAATTGTAAATACGCGGGTAATCACCGGCAATTATGAATGCCAGCCTAAGCTACGATACCGACGTCGTACCTCGACTACGTAATGAAGTTACGCGTGCACCTTAATGTCAATCATTACGATAACACCGCTCAACTTAACTGACCCAATTGAAGTCAGCACAATCGTTACGTTCATGTGCCAGCGGTGCACCGCCAAGACTCAGCACTTCGAAATGCATTACGTACGGCATGTTATGTAGAGTTGCATTCCACGACTTTTAACCGAAGCATCGTCGATGACGTGCGAGCATTTTTCTCGAGAATCGTTAAGTCTTCCGAGGTTTCCTCGTCGAGTAATTTCCTGCTAAATTAAAATAGTCTCTCCGTCACTTAATAATAATAATACAATTTTTGTAACAGCGATTCTTAACCCTTCCAAAATTACGGAAAATTCCTCATGATAAGGAAAATCATTGAGTTCATAAAACTAAAAGCAATGATGTAATAATATATATGTAAATATATGTACAACAAAAAAATACCGATTGCAGGTTAAGAATGTAGGAGGAGGCGCGAGGCGAATTTGCTATTAACAAGACTATATTTTCGTAAATTCACAGATTATTAATTGGCTTATCGTTGAAAACCATATCCGTATTGTGAGACGTATAGAAAGTAGATTCCTGTCCCCTGTTCGTAGGGACAGTCTTGGTCTAGCCATATCAGTTGTTTAGACAATGATCACGTCTTCTAAACAATGCTCACGTCCTCTCGCCCGTGATTCTTGGAATAGACCCGCCCATGGACCTCCGATCATTTTGCCTTTGTCCCTTTGAATTATTTCCTTCAAGAACCTGCTTTATATTAGGTAAAATTAATTCTCATGTGCGATGTAATGAATGAGATGCATAAAATATGTAAAATAGGATCGGGGAAAAATGTGAAGAATTCAGGGAGGCATCGTGGACGCAACTTGCGTAGAAATTCGAAAGGGAATTCGATGAACGGCTCGGACGAGAGTCGAATAAGGAGAGACCGGGAAAGTCCTCCATTGACGAGTATCGACCCCTTGGAAGTTGAGAACCTCCGTGGGGTCCCTAATCTCCGTCTTTGCCAAGGGTCCAATCAGAGCCACGGGTCTTATCCCTTCCCGAGTTTGTCCTATGAGATGCTTCGACTCTCCCCGGGATTCTAAACTCGCCCGAACTCAGTTCAATACGAACCTTCGTCAAGTCCCGAGTACGATGGGATCCGCTTGCAACCGCTTTTCAAAAGTGACCACGTGACGCGCGTGTTCTCTAAAAAAAACCAAGAAATGTGTCTCACGACGATAGGAACTAGAGTGCACCCTGAGGTGATTGTTTGCGAATTGATTGTTCCTCCATTTTGGATATTCTAATTTTATCATGAAAAACTCCCTGTGCCTTTCATAACGTGGATTTAATGGATTTCCGTTTCTTTATGTTGCAGGTAAGCTAAAAGATGTTACTGCCATTTTGTTATCAGTTACGTAAGTACTTTCAGAAACAGATAATTTTCTTACACTAAGTAACACGCTGTTTTTATTTAAATCGAAACAACGATTCGAGATGGACAAAACGTTAACCAAAAAAAAATTATAATACCGTCAGAAAGTAGGAATAAAGATGTAAACAAACATTAATTCAACATTTCGAAGCGGTTAATGACCAACAGCGGCCGACGTCGTATAAACGGACAAAAAAAAATTAGAAAGTTACTACAATTTCTCGTACATACTCATTTGAGATAATAAAATTCTGTCACAAAGCAGAGCTAATGAACAAGGTATAAACAGGCAGAAATTCAACCAATAACGTACAATGATCGACGCCACATGAAAAGGAAAATAAATGAACAAACTATTATAATTTCTCCTACTCATCAAATTGTTCAATTCTGCTCCTATAATTCATAGTTACTACGTTATCCGGTACTTGAATGAAAAGTTTCCTTACAGGCACAACCCAATTCTTATTTGAATCAAAACAATAATTCCAAAACAAAAAAAATCATGAACATGATATTAAAATTCTATCCCCGAGCAGGACCAATAAACAACACATGAACCGTTAAAAAATAATAGTTGATAAAATCGAAGCAACAGTTGTCATCAAGTGCAAAGGAAAAATATAACTCATGACTTTCTAAGTCATTCCGTCACCACCCCTCGCTTACTACAGAATTAGACCATCTTACGTTGTATTAAACCCTCTTAAAGCACAATTACACGCCCTTTCATCGCGTTTAATTTATTACAATTTGTATGGATTAATTGTAGTCGGAAGTTCGCATCGATAGACCTTTCGTTGCAAGTCTTGAAGCAGTAATCGGCCAAGAAGAGTTCCACTCTTCGTTGCGGCGAACGTGCGAGGATTTATAATGCGTGGCGCGTTATCGCGTACATACGCGTACACGCAGTGGCTCGGCATGCGTGCCGGCGGGTCGTGCACACGAGCTCGATCGTGGCTACCGAAAGAACCCCAGGACTGCCAGGACGGGGACGCTCGATTCATAAATCAGGAATCGTAAGGCCCCCGGGTTCTTATCGTTTAGGCTCGCATTCGCGACGTTCCTTACGAGGAGATGACGCGCGCGCGCGGATCGAAGTAATGATTAATGTTCGAGCGACGTTGCCTTAATCATTTTCAGAGCGAGGAACGGCCGGGCGAGGCTCGCCTCGATGGAACGTATTCCTCGCGCGAGGACGATAAATTTTAATTAAACCCTGGAGAAAGAAAGTGCGAGACGAGGCCTGTCTCCTTGTTCCCTCGTAGCGGCGAGGCGAGGTATTTTTGGGAGAACGTGATAGGAATCCGCGGTGACGATATGGGAGAAACAAGTTAGTCACTGGCGTGGATGTACTTTCCATGGGAACGCTCGTTTCGAGGCCCTATAATTACCGGAATAGGGATAAAGGAGTGAACTTAGATATATTTAGCATACTTTAAATTAAAATGATATGAACGGAGCGTCGGAAGTCTCATCTACGAGACATTTCCCCAAACTACAATGCATCGTTTCAAGCTTCACGATATGAGTATAAAGATTATAAGGAAGATCCTGTTACCCGTTAAGATTTCAAATTTGTACAAATTTGTTTGTATATGTTTTTACAATTTCTTTCAAGAAATGAAATTTTATGGGTGTCAGAACCTTCATTATAATCGCCGTTTTCACGTCTTGAAGTTTAAACGATTCGGTGTATCCAATTCGGAAAAAACGTTCATGAACGACTGCCCCCTCAGATGCCACTTTCACGTCCCCTTAAGAGTTAACGATAATGGTTTTAATTTTTTTTTGTTATTTGTAAATGTAACTGCGGATTATATATTATGGACAGATGGGTAGAGATAATTTTGCTTGAATGTGATGAAAAAAAACGGGTCTTTTATAATGATTATGAAGGGAAATATACAGGTCCAGGATGGAGGGGCAAGTTTCGTCCCCTTTTCTCCAACTCAATTTCTGGATTTTCGCGGTAAGGGGACGTTCCTTACCTACTTCTATGTATCGTTCATTGTGGACACGCAGTTTACCGACCGTTTGCGCGAACAATCACTTATCCGTTCAGTAACCATTCTCGTCGGTTCAACTAATCACCCGAGCAACGGTACCGATGAAACGAAACAAAGTACCTCTTCCCCCTTCGATTGTCCCCCCTACCGGTGACAATTGAATTCCCCGGAAGGACCATCCCCACCATGACCATTCAGCATTAAGCGGTCGAAACCGTCGGCATTTCCGTCGGGTCACATTTCAAGTTTCCCGACACTAGGTAAATTTCGACGCGAACCCGACAAGAGTTTACGGTTTTTCCGTTTAATGCTCTCCTTCCGCCCTGCGCAACCCCCCTTAAGGGACTGCGCGTAATGACGAAATATCCATCTCAAAATGAGTCATACTTCCCTAAATAAAAAGTCTCGATAATCCTCTCCATGTCTCAAAAAACCATTCCTTAACATTATTCAATAATAACAACAGCATCAGAACGCAATTCACTTTATTTCGTTTAATGTCGTACAAAGGAATTGACGCGTTCCAAGGGGCAGTTCCGGTAAAAGCAATTCCCTCATGGCGGCACTAAAATGAAGCGCTCGAGATGGCCGTAATGTCGGAAATTCCCTCGGCGGGAGATTGAATAGAGCGAGACGTGTTCCAGGGAAGGGAGGCTCCTCTTCTTAAGTGAAAAGCAGCCGCGCGGAGGCACGTCCGTCCATTGTCTCTGTCCGCACGCGAATGCGGGCTGCTGGCGCGCACTCCCCCGCACCGACTCTCGCGTCCCTTCTCGCGCATGCGCCGGAGCGCAGACTCCGCGCTCGCCGCCCCGGCACGAAGAGTGCTCCCGCAATTACGCGGGTAAATTATGTGCGGTACTCGAAAGGAAGATAAACACTGTCGACGCTACTCGCCGCGTGCGCGCGCGTGTAAAGTAACGGCGACGCGGAAGTGCACTCCTCGATAATATTCGTTCCCGAACGAGAACACGGCTCGTATAAGTGATAATCTAAATAACGACTGGCAGTCTATTTTACGACCGCTGGACCGGACGCTGCGTCGATTCGCGATTCGAAGCTAACCACGGTCTAAATCGAGCGATTTGTGGCCCACACAAACGAAACAATGCGAGTATTAATATCTTGCGGAAACGGCCCGATGATACGGACTTGCATTTGCAAGTCAATACGCAGCCGAGCACGTGAGCCCTCCCGACGAGCGGGAATAATTCCACGATGCTGGGCTCCCTGATAGCGGGGATTTGTTAATGTTAGGGAGATAATGCTTATGCGAGGGAAGAGCTGCAGCGTGCAGATGCTGGGACGTCTGCATTATTAATATTTGATAGCATTTTCATGTATATTGTGATAAGGTTCGGTGGGAATTAAGGTCAAGTGACCTTATCGATCTTATATTTGGCGAGAGGTAAATAATATCACGATAGTAAACCAACTGGTACTCGGAATTTGTCAATGTTGGGAAGATAATGCTTATGCGAGGGAAGAGCTGCAACGTGCAGATGCTGGGACGTCTGCATTATTAATTTTTGATCGAAATTTCACCTGTATCGTGACAAAAATCGGTGGCAAATATATGTTCGATTTTTTGTCGATTTTATTTTTGACGAGCAAAAAATAATATAACGATACTAAGTCGACTCATAGCGCGGATTTGTTATTGTTGAGAAGATAATGCTTATGTGAAAGAAGAGCTGCAGCGTACGGATCCTGAAACGTCTGAATTATTCATTTTGGTTAGAATTTTCACACGTATCGTAATAAAGTTCGGTGGGGATTACGTTTTTTATCGGTCTAATTTTTTAAACACGTGGCGACAGATTTTATCGACAAGTGTCACAGCGGTATAATTCCCTCGACGAAGCCTTGCGACCTATTTAGATAGAAGTTAATAGACTTTTAATCTTTTCTCGTCTTTCTTGCGGCACGTCAAAAACCTCAGGCGATAGGCGTATCGATGTCGTTCGAGACTAATGCTACGAAATTGTTACCACGGATTGTAAACGATGCGAAGAGGTACTTAAGTCGGTTTACGAGCTCAATAGTCCTTCGAATGATTCGCTTTATTTATACGTCCTCGGAGTATGCGAAGACGGTTAGATGGGATTGTTAATCGAACCCGTGTAGATAAAATCAACGTCCTTCCTCATTATCGGAATAACACTCCTTTGTTCGTCTCCTGACGTCGTAACTATAATTTAATGTCGACTCGAAAGCGCCGACAAAGATTCGAACAAGCGACCGTAAATACCTCATTTTGTTAAAAAGTTGTATCGATCCCATACAGTTTTATGATCGTTATTTACATGTGACTTCCACAGACCAGTGCCAACTAGAATTGTGAAGCGGGTAAATAATATACTACGATTTATTGCTTACCTCTATAGCCACAATGATTAACCCTTTGCACTCCTTTGTCGAATGTGATTCTACATCAGCAATCGACATCTCAATAATTGGGAGTGCAAAGGGTTAAAAGAACTGAAAAGTAAAATCGTGCATACAATAATCGATATACACTGTACGCCAAAAGAAATTAAAAATACAAGTCGTTCAAATCGTTTGAAACTTTACAACGTGAATATGGAGGTTATAAGGAAGGTTCTGATACCCATGAAATTTCATTTGTAATAAAACATTTTTAAAGTACCTAGAAACAAATTTTTAAACAATTCAAATTTCGTGGATGTCAGGACCTTCCTTATAGTTTCCAGATTCACGGTGTAAAGTTTGAAACTATTCGTTACACCAAGTTCAGAGAAAAGTTTCATAGATAAGACCTCTGACGCCACTTTCACATCACCTTAAGAGGATATGAAAGGCAGTAAGAAATTTAATCGACGTCGATAAAGTAAAATTCATCTATATCCTTTTTAGTGGTAATGCCGTTTTGAATACTCAAGTGGTAACATAAGCTGACGCGTCCCATTACCGACAATTATATTTATGTGGAAGTCTTTTACAGTCTACATTGAGAATTATATGAACTGAAGGGTTCTATATGTCATTCCGGCAAAGTAATGATAATAAGATCGTTGTAAAACTGCTGAAATCCCATGAATTCATGACTTTTTATATTTTGACGAACTAACGTCGCCATCTGTGACGTTTAGTTGCAACTAAATTTTTTGGTCTAAAAACACGTGCTGGCCGCAGGACAGGCAAGTTCTCTTGCAATCGTTGGTGAAAGTATTTACCACATTTTCCCATCTGACTCTGTAATATTCCATTTCTACGGTATTCTAAATTGTTCAAGCTAGATCCTGAAACATTTCATTTTCGCTTCTAAGCTTCCAAGAAACGTAAAACATCGAAAACGTGCACGGACCACGGCCATGTTGGTTCTAGTCTAGTAGATAAGTAAATATATTTTTGATGAGAAATGAAATTTCATGAGTTTCAAGACCTACTGTAGGGCTTTCATATTCACGTGGTTAAATTTGAATCGAATCGGTACACCCAATTCGGAGAGTACTTTCACCAACGATTTGACTTCTCAGATATATGTAGGCTAACTCTTTCATATCCTCTTAAGGTGAAACGAAACCTGCCTCAAATCAGTCGATTCGAGACAACACTTTTTTTTCAAGAGTATTAGACCAAACAGTCCGAAACTTTGACACATCACTCCTGATCATCTAAGAATTGCCCTGAAACATTCAAAATTTAGATTTTTGGAAAAATTTTTTAACTTAACCCAGACCAGAAACAAAATGGCGTCGAGCTCTCATATTTCAATGAATATACAATTATCGAAGGCTCTGATATGAGAAACGAAAGAGTCAGGACAATTTCACGACAATTTAGAACACTGGTTATCGATAAACTCGCATTTGAACGGGATAAAGGCAAAAAAAGTGTTGTATGCGCTTCTATGCTAAAACGATGGTAATGCGAGGTCTCGGAGAGAAAATTTAATTGACCTGGAAATCACAGATGGCGCAGGGGGGTCCCTCTGCAGTCAATTAGGGCCCCAGAAAGCACGCATCCAGAGGATTTCTGGAGTTTTACTTCGATTTCTTGATATTTGTTGTACGAAAACGACAGGTGGAGTATGCCATTCGATACAATGCCCAATATAATTCGACACAGCTATTAATATAATAACGAACGTCGGCAACGTAGGCATTTAAAAAAATCTTTATTGACGTCGATCAAGTTCCTCGACGTGTTTCTCTTCACCTTAACTCCAGTAACGATTGAAGCGTCCCAGCCTTGCAGAATCATTTGGATTTCCCACGTACAGCACCTTCCTACGGCAAGATCGAAAACAGAGGTCTGGGTGATGAAACGCCTAATTAATTTTAGTAGCCTAAATGTGTGCCGTGCTTCGGGCGACGCACTCGCACACACTCGGCTCGAGATTCTATACTTGGAGTCGTTCGCCTATGGCGAGCGAACAGTTTCTCAAAGGTCCTCGAGTGCATCGTATCGAGTGCACACTGGTCGAGATAACCGCGAGAAAGGCCGATCTCGAGGCTTCGCTTTCGTGTCGAATATTTACGAAGAAGGGAGAGAGTGCTCGTAAATCTTTTTCTCGCCCGGCCGAACGTTTGATTAAAGTACGTTTTCGAGTGGATTCGCCGTGACGTCACTTGCCGGAGGCACATACTCGAGCGAGTACTTTCTTGCCGGTATAAATTTCGCGAAGTACCAACCCGAGGCCTCGAAATTGACGAGAAAAGTATCGGGAACAAAGGGCATCGCGAAACGCGTATCACGGTGTCCCTGGTAATTAACGATACCGACAAAATCAACGCTTCAAAAAATGTCGAACACGTGTCGAAACAAAATTAATAAGTGATGTGGTAATATTCCAAGTGCTAAACGTATTAACGATATTAAAACATATACATTAATTAATTATAACAAGGCAAGTTTGCTATTTTTGGGGGTAACCCCAAGTGCATCACATGCGATCGAAGGACGGTGGATTAAGACCTTTCGGACTTACCTTAAACGAATTACCACGTGTTATTTGAAAAGTACTTTCCTGCCAGAACAAATTGGAGGCTAAATTAACAGCACATGCAATGTATCAAGACCGGATTGGCGAGTAATGTGGTTCAAGTACTACAAGGGCCACTACGACGTGCGAAAATCGCAGGTGGAACTGGTGAGTCCTTCCCAGCCCTAAAAGCCTGAAAACATGAAAAAGCGTTACAAAAATACCATATTTTATTTATACTTCCCTAGGTCGGATTTCGTCAACAGTTTTTCCCCTGTTCTATATTTGAAACATCTCCGGTCCGCAGGGGAGAACAAAGCAATGCCGCGATCGCTTATCCGAGAAAAAAGGAATCGACATCGCGACCCACGGGAACTTATCCGCGAAAGGAATTACCTTATTTGCATATAGGGGGGCAAAAATAGGGATTCCTCGTGCATGGGTCGACGTAATGGAACTTTCCGTGGAATGTCCAGTTCCGTCGTCCAGGGCATTCCTCTCGACGACTGCCTGGCCGAAGCCGGATAAATCTCGCCGCGTTATCGTGGACTCATTCACAGTCTGCAGCCGGCGACGAGCTCGAGTTGGGGATGATAGTCTTCTTGGATGAGCTCCAGTCATCGGGCTATTTCAAAGCGTTCCGTCTCTCTCCCACTTACTCTCCTCGCGATGTTGCATCTCGCTCGCCGACCCGATGCGATTCTATTTCGGCGAGTCGGGGCTTCTCTTGCGGGGTATCCGGTTACGGGATCCCGAGGAGTTTCCTTCGAAAAACGTACACTGCCCGTTGGGGGCGATTCTTGGGAAAAGAGATCTCCGGTGAAAGCCTGCACTTTGCTTAAGCTTTCGGATAACCCGGTGGTCCACTTCCCTTCTTATCGGTTTCCTGGAAAATATTTTTCTCTAGGAGCCGATGCGTCATCTACGCTGAGGAACAAACATTTCTTGACTCTAACAAGGAAGGTATCCCAGGTCGATCTCTCCGATTTGATTTCTTTTATAATATGTCATAATAGACTAAAAACTAAGCGACACGTATTTTTTCTTATCTGCCATTAAACACTTTAAGGGGGTGAAACCACCATCCGAAGTAAGGCATGTTAAGGGGCGATTTGGCAGTTTCACTCACAAGAACGTAATATTTTTTAACCAATCCACCTGGAAAAGCTTTCTCATAACGAGAAATGGAAAATATAATTTTCTCAATTAAAGAAAAAAAAATTAAGGGGTTAGCCACCTCTCACAGGCCTTAATTTGGATGGTGGTTTCACCCCCTTAAAGTGTTTAATGGCAGATAAAAAAAAATACGTGTCGCTTAGTTTTTAGTCTACTATAACATATTATAAAAGAAATCAAATCGGAGAGATCGACCTGGGATATGTTCCTTGTAAAAAATATGCATTGCTACAACAAAATTCGGTTTAAATTAACGATATAATTTTTGTTCTCAATAAAATAATTGTTTTTGGCAACTATATATATATATATATTTCTTTTTTTCATATGAGTGAAAAACAAATGTTAGTTGACTGAAACAAATATTGTTGACATATGAATTATTGTCTGAATCATATATATATTATTCAGTCAACTAACATTTTTTTCTTGGTGTAACTTTCGCATTTTTAGGTTAGATCTCATACTCTTCAAAGGCGTCGGGAGGTTTGGTCTGATACTTGCAAGAAGACTCCAGTTTTTAGGTTAGATTAGGTGTGGTATTTTCATAATCGTCAGGCTAGGTCTAATTTCTGCAAAAACAAAGTTTCGTACTTTTGGGTTAAGTCCGGTATCCGTGAAGAAGTCTCGAGTTTTAGGATAAATCTGATATTTGGAAAAATGATATCTTGTATTTTTATATCGGTTCTAATATCTGCAAGACAATAAGTTTCGCACTTTTGGGTTAGGTCTCATACCTGCAAAAAAGGAATCACTATCGATGAGTCACGGGCGATAGTTTCCCTTAAACATCATTAATTCGATTGCATGCAGCTTTTCCTACAGGACGAGTGCAATCACTATTATCGCCGCACGATCTCGCGGCAATTATAGTTAAAATGGCTAAACTATTGCACAAGGCGTTTCCTGCAGCAATTAGAATTTTTTCATCTGTACGTAGTTTCCTCTACACTGAGAAAAAAAGATTTCGTTAAACCAGAGAAACATTTCTTTGAATAGTACCAATGAAATACTTGGTTAATTAAAAGTATAATTATTTAACGCAAACGAACTCGAATAAATTGAATGCACCGTTACCTTAATATTATGACAATTTATTTGACTTCATTCTAGTCAAATAATTATTCTTTGAATCGACAAAATATTTCTTTGGTACCATTCAAAGAAATATTTGTTGGTTCTATGTATTTTTTCTCAATGTACCCTGAAAAAAAAAAGAGTATATCCACCTCCAAAAATGTAGGGAAAAAAAAGAGTCGATTCAACTTAAAATGAGTTATACCAACTCATTATTGAGTTTAATCAACTGTATGAATTAGTTAATTCAACTCCAAAATTGGGTTAACACGATGTGGTTAAACGAACCAAATTACGAATTAAACAACTCTTTATGGGGTTCATTCACCTATTCCAAGTGGTTGATTCAACTATTTCATTTGGTTCATTCAAAATGTGATCGAATCGCCAACATTTCCAATTACAGCAATCACAAAGAGTTGGTTTAACTCCAATATAATAAGTGATTTAGCTCCAACTCTAAATTGAACCAACTCGCTTATGGAGTTTGTCATATTTAACTCAGAAAATAAGTCGGTTTAACTCAATTTGAGTTGAATTTACTCTTTTTTATTTATTTTAATTTTTTGTCCAGCGTAGAGAGATATTCTCCTCGAATTTGCCGTTTTGGCGAAAGCCTTTCCTCGTGGTCGATCTTTTGAGACGGCGATTTTCGAGAAACGTGGGAGTCATGGGGCGTCCTGACTCACCAGGGATGAATATTCCTCGAGGAATCCTGGAGGAGTCCCCGGAGCGAGGATGCGCGTCCTTGGGGCTCGTCACGCTCGTTCCGGAGGCGGCTTCGTGATCGGCGTTGCAAGTTACAAGACAGAAGTCCTCTTTCTCTCGGCTGAGGGACCTCTGGGGACCCCGCGACGATGCAATTTAGAGAGAGAGAAAGAGAAACGGGGACCTTCTGCAAATAACGGTTACCGCTGCCGGACGTTGCAGGGTGCATCCTGGCCGGCACGTTCCCATCCGCGCGAGCGCAGCCCGAGGGAGACCTCGCGAAATCCGGGAACGGGGCGGATCGAGGGAAAATTGCGAAAGTGAGTCATACTGGAAGCACCTTCCCTGCTGGGGTCGAGGCCACGGTCGTTCAGGAGGTGAAACGACCTGTGCAGGCCTTGAACGGCGAATGTCTCTCCCGGTCGTTATCAAATGACACGAGACACGCAACTGGACCGTAACGTCATCAACATATCTGGTTAATAAGAATGTCGATTTCCGCCGAGATTCACTTAACATTTTGCGTTCCCAACAATTACTAAAATGAGTGCGATAATCTTCTTCGGGCCTTATCAACGTTCTTATTATAAGTCCATAAAAATCTTGAATGATTGACTTAATGTTTCCCGTTATCAAAAATTGTTAAAATGAATGAAAAAAAAGGTTCTTTGAATCTTACCATTATTTTATTATGATCGTAGGAAAGAAAGTCATGAGTGATTTACTTCACATTTTGCGTTACCAGAAATCGCTAGAATGAATGAGAAAAAGATTGTCAAACCGTATCAACGTTATTTCATTATAATCGTAGAAAACATAATTGTGAGTGATTTACTTAACGGTTTTGCATGACCAAATTTACTAAAATGAATGAAAAAGTACTCTTCGAACCTTACCTACGTTATTTTATTATAAGAAAATTCGTGAGCGATTTACTTAATGTTTTCCCTGATCTAAAATTGTTAAAATGAATGAAAAAATGTTCTTTGAACCTTATCGTTATTTTATTGTGATCGTAGAAAAAAAATTCGACAGTGGTGAAATATGTGAAAGTCGACAATGGCGACTGCCCCCCCCCCGATCATTACCAAAAGACATGTGACACAACTGGAGCGTAACGTCATCGACATAAATGGTTCATAGGAATGTTGATTTCCGGCGAAATTCACTTAACATTTTCCTTACCAAAAAGTGCTAGAATTAACGACAAAACGTTCTTCGAACATTATCAATGTTATTATATTATTATCTCAGGGAAATAACATAAAATGGAAAAGATTGAGCAGTGACATTATCCATTGCCAACGATCGACAATATGAACAAAAAAAATGCCTTCGTATCTTCTCAGCGTTATTTTATCGCGATCCTTGAAAAACAATTTTTCAGAGGTTCATTATACGGGGGTAATTGAAACGTGACTTATAGTATATTTTTTTTTTCCGGTTCGACTCACGTGTCACGAAGTTGCCATCTCTCGAAAACATAAATATATGGCTAAGCTATTTAACTGTCGGCATCTTATGGGTTGGGAAAAAAAAAAAACACTCCATCCCGGGTTCCCGTTAGGGCCTGAGTTGCCTCTTGTAAACAGTCGAGGGAGGGCTAATGCTAAATAACTTGTATCCACAAACTACCTTGGTTTACCTGGTCACGTGAGGTAGCGTTGAGGGAAATACTTCTATATTTCCTCGAGTATATACTTACCACCTTATCCTCTCTACACCGACACGCACATTTAACCAAACCTCTAGGAAATTAGTACATCCAAGACGTCATACTTAAATTACTGATTTATACTTAAAAAAAATTGAATAAATTCCCAAAAATTAATTTGACGCTTTTTGACATCGGCGGTATATGGTATACATTTAAAACTCTATCAAGCCATTGACAATAATTCATATTAAGTGAACTTAATATACTTGCGAATATCCTGCGCTCTAATACCTAGATTCAAGGCGGAACTAAATATACAAATTACAGCCTCGAAAGAGACAAAAGAACTTCTTTGAAGATATTCGCAGTCTTTAAAAAATCATTAGCTGTGATTCCGTCAAATCCTCCGCGTCATCTTTCAAGCGACCGGACATATACATTTAATAGTTTATAAAAACGTTTACAATAATTAATACTAAATAAACATAAAACACTTATGAACATTCTGCGCCACGCTTGGATTCAAGGCGAAACAAAATATACAAATCGCACACTTAAATTGAAAAAAGAAACTTCTCCGAAGACAGTCGCAGTCTTTAAGCGTGAAGTCTTTAAAAAATCATTAGCTACGATTCCGTCAAGCCGACCGCGTCATCCTTCACGCGACCGTCATTTATGTCGGCACGGATCCGCGTGGCGTCGTCCGGGGGTGGCGAAACGGAATTCGGGGACTCGTATCCAGAACGAACAGCTGCTTCAAGGTTGCCGCAAAAATGGTGCCGTGGGTGCGAGGACGTTGACCTTGAAAACGGCCACGATTCCGCGGCCTCCGCTCTGAGGAACCGGAGCCTCGACAGTCGCGCTCGGCGGAGCATTGCATGCTCGGAAATCCTCGACGAAATTAGGGACAATTTCGCGGTTTTCCCTCGGCATGCCCCGAGAAAAAAAAAAGGAGAGGAAAAAAAAAGATCCGTAAGAGGTGTACTTAATGTCGGTTAAAAACACGGACTCGAGGGAGAGAGAGGAGGATAAATATTTTGCCGGAAGTGGGCGGGACGAGAGAGAGAGAGAAGGACGTGTATATAGAGGGGAATTTCAGTTTTTGGGAAGCTCTAATTGCCGTTATAAAATTTCGCCCCAACGCGCCCGAATGGCCATACTTCTCGGAAGGGATCGGCCATTTTCGGGGAGGTTTGCAACGCTCGGTCGAAGGAGCAAACTTTATTCGAACTGGATCGACCGTAATGGCGGAACGCGTCCTGTGCCTAGATCATATATATCTAGACCTCGCGATTGGACGTTCCACTTCCAAATTTTCAGGACGCAGTGTAGGAGGCGAAATTAAGGAGGCGTATCTACTATTAACAAGTCTAAATTTTCCGCAGATTCACAGATAATTAATTGGCTTATTTAAAATTATATGCATAAGCCTCAAGGAAACGTAATGAAATGGGTTCAACTGTCCGCTTCTGTGGTTCGCGATCACGTGCCGTTCCTGTCTACTGTTTATAGAGATAGTCTTGGTTTAGCCGTATCAATTGCTTAGGCAATGATCACATCTTCTAAACAATAATCACATCTTCTCGCCCGTGATCCCTGGAATGGGGCCGCCCATGGACCTCCGATCGTTTTGCCTTTGTCCCCTTGTGAATATTTCCTTCAGCAGAATCTCCACAAATACACCTTTTTTTTTGTAAAAAACACTTGCACCAAATGCATCCTAATAGAAAATCCATTTTGCAAAGTCGTATCCGTATAGTGGCGACTGTTTGCACAAAAACAATGAAATAGCGCTGTCTTAATTGAGCGCGAAAAGAGCCAAGCGGCGCAACAGCGTTCGCTATTTCAATAGCTCTAAGAGCACTGTCAGTTATCCATAAGGTAAGTGTCCCAGTGGTCGAACACGTCCCAGTTGCCGAACACCACCTTAAATATTTCCTTTTATTAAGCATTCCATGAATAATGGCTGTTCAAACACTGGTACATTCGACTTTTCCATCCTCTTCGCACCATAAATAATAAATTACTCAATATTTACATATATATAGCATGTGTTTTGGAAACTAGAAATTCTGTTTTTTACGTTGATTCAAGTCATCTGTACCTCATATCGGTCTTTATGTGTTTAATCTTGATCTGAATCTGAACGGCGTCTTAAGTGTTTGACCACTGGTACACTTACCTTACTGTTCCTCGTTTTTTTCGACATGAAATCTAAATACTACTAAATTTTTTACATGAAATCTAAATAGCGCGATCGCGCTGCTTGGGACTCAAACGGATGTACATGCACTGAGTGTTACGTGCAAAATAAAATTTTACAAACACACCTATAAAGTAATAATTGAACGCATAGCAGTAATAAATCGCTCTTGCTAAACACGTATGTTATGTTACATTTAAAACAATATATATCTTAAAAAGTAAAAAATTATTTGGCGAGTCCCGTGACAATATTTATACCCTCAACATTTGGGAAGCAGAATGGCTTTAACTGTGTCAGTAAGCTGCCACTTCATGTGGTTCATTCTTCCACTCTTTCCCCTGCAAAACGAAGTCTAGATATATATGGTCTAAGGTTCTGTAAACCCCAATCGCATTGCCCTTGCAATTTGCGGCGTAATATCGATAAGCCTACTTGCGTCTCGGTGCAATTTTAACGCGGCTTTCTCTCACCGGAAGAGGAAAGAAATGCTACTTTCTTCGCCGCGGCCATGGGAAGCAAAACGAGTGCATGTACGTGATAATCATTATGCACCCGGGGAACGAGCTGGTCGGGTTTTTTTCTGTCGTCGATTTAGCTCAGCTCGTAATTATACATGTCAGATTAATTATAATTTTTCAGTACACACATTTCCAGGTTTTTACTTGTTTCTCAGACGCCGGCAGTAATCCTTAATTATATGGGCGATTTTATTTTATTATTTTGTTTCACTACGCAGGAAATGTCGGCTCTCGTGTAATTGAATCGACGGCTCTTAACCTGGATTCCGTGAACTTGTTACATGTGTGTCAGATATTTCTCGTTGTTAATCTTCACGGGATATTTTTTAAAATCTCACCCTGAAAGATTATGATAATCTTGATTTTTTTTTTCTCGTCAAGAACTGTAGTATGTATTTTTAGTTTCGCCTTGAACCCAGAGAGCGCAGGGCGGTTATAAGTTTAACAACCGATATAATAGTTTAATATTTAAGTAATAATTCGGGTGTTTCGGGAATTTTTCCTGTTGGAGGTATTTTGTACGGCTTACAAAAGATTAAGCAGCATTGATTCAAATCCTGGATTAAAATTACACGGCATAAGGGGTTCTTAGAAAGGATTTTGAAGCAAGCTGTATACGGATGTAATGCTACGTGGCGTCGGGACGGAGCCTGGAATTCTTGGCGATTAGTCGGGAGAATTGGATTTAATTCGACGAGAATTATATCGTTGGCTACCGTCCCGAGTCCAACTCGCCATGGGGCACGTCTGCTCCGTGGGAAGCTCGCAAGCCGTTACTTATTTTAATTAGTAATTGAAATTTCGCCCCGTCATTTCTCGCCATTGCACGCAGCATGGATATCCGATCTAAGGGGAAGTTTGAGGCCCAGTTTTTCCACCGGCGATTAAACCGGCCGTTTGGGTTAACCTCGAGTAAGCGGCTAATAAGAAGCCCGCGAATTTAACCATACGACCACTTAAGCTTTCAATGAAAAAGCGGTCTTTGAGGCGAGTTATTTCTACGAGTTGTACCCTTAAGGTGCCGCATTCGTCACGCCGTATCTCTCACAGACACGTACACCGTCTCTAATTGTATCATATTTTACAGTTCCTCATTCGACGATATTTAACGAGGCCCCATTTGTACGCCGCAAAATCCCGTATGCGTCGTTTTTATCCCGCGCTTAATCACTAGAACCTAGCGTAAAAGGGAGAAAAACCAAATCCTAACAAAATCAGTTTCCATCGAGCGTAATGGCGGACGTCGAATGAAACTCGTACGACGGCATTTTTTAGCGAGATCCAGCATCAACTAACCAGGTTAATGACTATTGATCGACTCGCAGTCAGCAATCTGTATCGAATGGTCATCTTACAAATTGCAAGTCAACTGTTTCGCGTGCATAATTTCATATAAGAGCACGGAATCCTCTGCCAAGGATTGAGAGATCAGGAGGGATGGGTCTTCACCTAACCTCCTTTTCCGAAAGGAGGATAATTAAGCTGTTTATGGCGGGGTCTTTGTTTGACCGGAAACTACGCATTGACCGTCCGGAAATACCTGGGAAAGTACGGTTTATTGGGGGATAGCGGCACTTGTGACGCCATTTTGGCCGTCGGGGTAGATTAGTGGTTCCGATTTTGGCCACGGAGGCGCCACCGGCGATCGGTCGCCCTTTTCGGGCCTGGCGAGCGATCTTGCGGTTATTCCTTCGCCGGGTCTCCTCGAGTTCATACTCTAGTGGCTCTGCAATTATCTGTTGACCGTGGTATCGTCATTTTCGCTGCGTAGTCATTCCGAAGACTCACTCGAGGGCGTTTAACTTCCTGCAACGATAGTACATCGGACAATAATCGCGTACGGTAGTGGTGTTCGTGTAACGTCCTAGACAACTCTGAACAATTTTTCCATGAGTTTTTGGAAAAAGATACTTGCGGTTTTTCAAAGTGCACCCAAATGGGATTGATTACGAAGCCGAGGCAGAAGCAACTCTTTTGATGCATCTGCAGGAAGTCGGGGAGTTCTTCAAGGTCGCGAAAGAATTCTTTCGGATCAGAAAACGGGATTCGTTAGAAGACATAATCAAGGTGAGCACTCTTGGTCCCATTCGTGATTTCTGACTTTTCGGAGTTCCTGACCGCTTAAAATTACTTCATACCTGAAATTTAGACAGGGAATATATAGATGAAACTCTACCTCACTAAAAAGTTTCTTCGAAATCATGATTCTCTTATAGTTAAATCAATTAATTAGCTTTCCCTTATTAATGTTTCTTACGCGTGAGCAGGAAACACGGTAGAGTTTCGCGCCAAACACGTTCACATACACCTTCGTATACGTGATGGCAATCGTTATGGAGTTACTTTAAGCCAAGTTCAAACATAAACTTGGAAGAATTAATACCTACGCCTTTGCCTTCCAAATAATCCACAACTGAGATACATGAATACACTCAGAAAGAAGATTAGTTGACTGAAACAAATACGTTTTGTTGTCTGAATCATATATAACTGCAAGAAACAATTATTTCGTTGAGAAGAAAAATTAATTGTTGGTTTAAACGAATTTTCTTTACTCAGTCTGACATTTCTCCGGGCAAATTTCTTTACAGGATTTTGTTGTCGCGACACATGTATCTTCGAGCCAATCAATGTTTTTTTTTCTCGGTGCAACCATGCTTTTCACAATTCTTCCCATTCTCTCAAATTTAGATATTTAGCCACGTAGTACGGAATTCCATCTCAAGTGGGGCTTAAAAGTCGAGATTAACCCTTTTAGTGTCAGAGCCGATATTATCGGCCCGCACCTTGTAGCGCTTTACTATTCGCTTTGCGAGAGATCTCTATCTCAAAATAAATTTATAATACGTTATAAATAGTCTAATTTCATTACGAGAGAATTAAAATAACAATACAACAACACCTATAACAACCTATAACCTATAACAATTACTTGTTTCGGATGAGATAATCCGTCCGGCGCCTACCATGTGCCTTGGAGTTATTTTTTATGTTTCTTGTGCAATATTACTTATTTTGTTAAAAAAATATATTGGAAATTTAAAGTATATACTTTGCAATAAACGGTCTATATAAATTTATGATAAAAAGATGACTTTTCCTATGTGCAATTACGCTTTGAAACAGAGAACTCGAATTTTTTTGTTATCACTTATACCTGTGTTAATTATGTAATTTTCAATGAATGTAGAAAAATTAGCGTCACCGTTTTATTCTCTATTTTGTCCTTAATACCCTGATTTTTGAATTATGTAAATATTGCCTTTCGTTAGGTTTCTATGAGCCTTTTTCCAAATCCTAGTAAAATCGTAAAATTCAGCCGGTTATCTTTGCATAAGCACCTCTTTTTCGCCCGACACTAAAAGGGTTAAAAATGATTCGAAGTTAAATCCCCAACTCTCAAGTCCAAGTTTCACATCGCTGACCTTAGGGCATCCAGGACCCCTCGGATATGATTCACGAGTGAGGTCTCCGGTTACATCTCTTCCGCGCAATGTCTTACATATTCGGTACCCATTATGTGCAGCGGAGAATTCATAAAACACGTCAGGCGTTACACTCGGTCTTGGCATATATCCCCTCGGAGTTTGGATTTCGCGATCGAGGAGGACCTTTGACCGCTCGTTCGAGAGGGCTCGCGGCGTTCGGTCCATCGATCGGCGATCGATGGGTCGCTCCGCTCTTAGGCGCGACTCCTGGAAGGATCGCGATGACCCCTCGGGTCGTCGCGTTTCGACGCGGAAATATGGCCTTGGGCCAAGGATCCCCTCCGATGCGTCTTCGTCGCGGACGTTTCCGTTACGTGCGCGGATATGTCCCTGCCGGCAGGGGCCATTATACTCCGCGATTATAAATAAGCATGCCATTTGGCCCGCGGTCAAGAAGACGCAACGGCGGTGTCCGCCGATATTTGCGATTCCGCGAAACGTCGACCGAGGGGCGCCGCGCGGGGAGGAACAGGCACGACTGCGCCCGGTCTACCGGGAATCGTTTGAAGTTATTTCGAAAACTGGGCTGGTGCATTGACCGCTACCAGGGAGCCAATGGACGCTGGGACGCGACTCGCGCGTGCACTCCCAGAAAAGAAATATCTGGTTGCATCAGAGCGCCGACACGACCGCGTGGCGTTCTCGGGATTTAATCGCGTTAAATCGATCGCCAGTTCGGGGCTCCTCGCGTGACTTTTCGTGATGGACTGTTTCGAGAGACCTTCGCGATGGAAGTATCAGATCAGAAGAGTGGCGGAGTCGGTTGAAGTATGGAACTCGTGGCCTACGTTCATCCCATGAATCCGCGTGGGGATGTGGATCGTCACCTGTTAATTATTTTTTTTATTTTGACTTACCGATAATTATTTTCAGTAATTGTTATTAAGTGGGATGTTATACTTCGCTTTAAATCAATGAACCAGGGAGAAGAGCGATGGAGTTGTTTCATAGTTAGAAGTTGATGGCGGGTTCATCTTATAAGTAGGACCATCCGCGTGAAGATATGAATTACGACCTGTGAATTATTTTGGATAATGAACGTTAATTATTCTTAATAATTATTCGTTTCAAGATAGAGTTTTATCTTCCGCGTTAAATCGACTACCTCGCGTGACTTTTTGTGAAATATTGTCTCGATGAACCGTCGCGGTGAATGAATCAGACGAGTCAGAAAAGTGATGGAGTCGTTTGAAGTTTGGAGCTCATGGCTGTATGCACCCCGTAAATCTGAATGTCCGCGTGAAGATATCGACAACGACCTGCGAGCTATTCTGAATTATTAATGAACGCTAATTATTTCGAATAATTAATTGTCACGGAGTAGTATTTTATACTTCGCGTTAAATCGTGACTTCGTGGCCCTTCGCGTGACTTTTCGTGAAATACTGTTTCGATGAATCGCAGAGGTGGTCGTATCGGATGAGTCAAGGGGAAGAGTGATGGAGTCGTTTGGAGTTTGGGACTCGTAGCCGCGTTCACTCCATGAATCTGTCCGTTCCGTGGGCACTGATTACGACCTGCGAAACGAGAATTATTTCGGATACTTAATCGTTATGGGATAGCATTTTATACCTCTCGTTAAATCGATCGCCATTTCGCGAGCCCTCACGCGACTTCTCGCGAAATACTTCTTCGATGAACTGTCCAGTCGGTCCCATTAAGTCCCTAACGGAGGAGAATGATAATCCCTTTAAACTTTTAAACTCGTTGAATTCATTCCACGAATCTGCCCACCCTGTGAATCCTATAAAAAGTAAATTACCTAGAATCACGAATACTAATCATTACAGGGTACGGTTTAACATTTTCACCTAAATTAAGAATACAAATCGAACGCACGCGAACATATCGCCATATCACCAGGAAGAAAAATACTACACTTGAAATCAAATCCCGGCAAATGTTCGTTCGCCTGGTTAAAATATTTTTACTTATCGTTAATAAGAAAGTCTGATTAACACGACTAGAAAAGATTGACAAAGGTCTGGTTGAATATATCGTCTTACTCAGATTCCCAGACTACTGGATAAATTTCTACCAGAAAATCCTTTTTCTTCCGCCGAGAAATTCTCCTTGAATTCAGTAGAAATGGTGCCAACACAATCGAATAATACTTCACCGGAGATACCTGGTACTTTTAACCAAAAAAATAGTAATGGCATATTTTAAAATCCAATCCAGTTAAATTAACCAGAATTCCGGTTCTTTTTAGCTGGGCCATTTTTTTTCTAAGTACTCTTTTTCAAGACTGAGTGAACTTCACCTATTGGTCTGCACCTATCGCAACAATGTAACGTTTCCGGCGAGGAATGGCGCAAAGGTTTCCGCATAGGAACGGTCCGATGTGTTCACAGCGGGCATTCGGTAACGCGGACGTAAAGCACTATCATCATATTATCTGTAGCCGTTCATCTGGCCGCTATTAGATACAGCGTACAGGGTTTACACACAATCAGCCGAGGAATACGGAAGTGCGATCTCTCATCGTGACCCCGCGAGATCGCAGTGGTATTGAAATTCTCTCTCGTTTGGAGCGCAGGCCGGGGCGTTAGTGCCGCTTTATGCCACACCACGGAATTTAATATCGGCCCGACAATAAGAGTAAAATACAGCCAGTTAAGCTAGTAGTTAAATTTCCACAGTCCCACCTACCACGTTTATGGGGCCCGCGTCGGGTCCAGAAATATATTTCACCGAACCTCGCCGAACGGGGAAGTGGACTTTACGCGCGCACGCGCGCAAAACCGTCGTAAAATAATTCTCGGGCTCCTGAAATCGGGCAGAACCGTCGGGATATGTTTTTTTTTTCCCTCTGCTTTTCGTGTTCTTTTTTTCTCCCCCGTCCTGCGAGGAATTCGAGGATCCCCGAGTGGGCTAGTTAAAGGGACAGGACAGCGACGTGACGACGCGCTCGTAATTCATCCGGTCTTCCGCTCCTCGAGACTCGGAAGTGCATAATCGAGGCCTGAAAGTGACTCCCCACGCATTCCTACGATGACTAAGAGGTGTCCTCCGAGCGGACCCAGACGCCGTCGAGTCTTTTCAGGGTAAGGTCGTTGTCGCGACTCCGCTCGAGCCGTGCCAAGGAACGTCCAAGAATTCCCTCGACGAGTGCCCGGCGAATCCTTTGCCCGAGTCACGTACCCTCCTCGGCTTGGACGTTCCTCTAGATTCTCTCGGATCTCTCTCTCTTTCGCTTCGGCTCCTCTTCGCCTTTCTCTGTCTCGCTTTCCTCTCCTCTCCCATCCTCCTTCTCGACCCGAAGTCGTACTCGAGTATTCACCGAGAGCAAATTCCTGCGCCGGGAATCGTAACCGCGCCTTAACGTAATGGGCCGCAGACGAGTCGACGACATTGTCTACGTTCCAGACTAGTTATCTGTGCACGACCTTTAGTACTTGTCGTTACGCTCTACGGACACCCGTAACCACGTTAACGACGTGTTCGCGGCGTCGGCCTTAAAGGTACTTGGATGTCTTTTTAACGGACTCGTCCTTCCGCGTTCGTTACGTAAATCGTTAGACGCGGCGCCGAGAAAAATCTCGGTATTATATAAACATGTCGAGGGGCTATTCACTCGGAAATCAATTGAAACGATGTCTTCCTTCGATAACCGATTGCCAGTGATTTCATACACTGTCGTGCAGTAATACATGACGTTCGGTATTATAATTTCTCTCGTAATGTTTCGGCGATTCCCAACAATTTCCGAATTTCCGAGGTCCTGCTTGCGATTTCCTTCGTACCGAGTCATCTGCCCCTGATTTTAAATGATTTTTAGGGTGATCTGATAATGTCAAAGTGATCTCGTTTATGAATCTTTTTTCCGAACTGGGGGGATACAATCGTTTCTAACTTTACCACGTAAATATGAAGAGCCTAAGGAGGGTCCGACACTCAGGAAATTTCAATCTTTTAAAAATGTGTTTATACAGACATTTACAAAATTTGGTAGAAAAAATGAAATTTTATGGGTGTCAAGGTACAGGACTTTCTTTAGGGCCTCCACATTTATGTGGTAATGTTTAAAACCATTCGGTACATCGAGTTTACCGAAAAATTTCACGAACAATTGACTCCTCGGATGCCACATTCTCGTCACATTACGAGTTTACCGGTGTTACTAGTTATAAGTCATTTCAACTCATTACACGGCACATAACGGTGTATAACCCCTCGAAACGTACAGTACGAGACGCCTGAGTCGTCGGAATTAAATATTTGCAACTCGCTTGTTACTCTTTCCTGGCAGTACATCTTTCCTACGTCTAACCAGTTACGGTGTTTGTTTGAAAGCAGGCGAATGAAAATGTTAATCTAGCGTGAGTGCAGGGCTTTGCACCAGGCTTATGTTACAGCGGTACGACAATAAACTTAATCCTGAAGTATAGCCATGGGGGAGCATTCGCCTTAGCAATCGTTAAATTTAATTGTCATTTCGAAGCACGGGAATATTTCAGGGTTAAGGTACATTTTCGAGAAGCTCGGCTAGCTTAGAGGTCCTTACTGCGCGCGAAGAAAGAATGTCAGGAAAGTGCGATTACGTGTATGTAGAGGGAAAGGAATCCGGTGCCTCGGGTCACGTACTCTCTCGGACACTTCTCTCCTTCTTTCTTTCTCTCGGGTCACTTTTTCCCCTTTCTCTCCGCCTCTCGTTTTCTCGCTTATAAACGACCGACCGAGCGTTCGCTCTAAGCGAATTCTCGCTCTCGCGGAATCGGCCGCAACTACGCCTTAACATAATGGCCCGCAAACGACCCGACGACATTGTCTCTACGTGCCGTGCTAGTTATCTGCACGACCTTTAGTACTCGCCGTTACGCTCAACGAGCACTCGTAACCGCAGCCGTTAACGCCGCATTTGCGGTCGGAGTTTTAAGGGTACTTCGATACCTTTTCGAACTATTATTTGCACTCGTAAGTTACAGAGTTTCGCACATTCCGCGGGTAACAACGTTAAAGACGAATTAGGGGTAGATCCTTGCATCCAGTCCAGGTGGTCCAGCTATCCCAGAATTAGAGTACATCTTCAAATAATCGCAACAATAACGCGGTGTAATTCCATGTTATCCACACCTTAATCCAATGTGTCTGCGTCTAAAACTAAATTTTCTAATTAGAATTGAAAGTGCCTCCAATAAGATTTTTCATCAAGTCGGGTCCCGTACCATGCACCAAGTGATCAATCCTAGAATTTCCTATTAAAAACGTTAACAATCCCAGTTTATCCACGATAACCTGATCAGCCTCCATGCGTTTAACATTAAACTCTCAAATTACAGTTAAAATACATAATTCAACATTAATCATCGCTAAACAGTATCAAGAGCCTCGTATTATATTCCATTGCCATGCATTAAGTGTTTACCTCTATAATTTTCTATTAAGAGCTCAACAATTCCACAGTATCCGTATTCGAGCTCGGTCTCCCTGCACCTAAAATGATATTCCCCAATTAGAATTAAAACACCCATGTCAGGATTTTTCAGCAGGTCGTTAGTCTTCCATTTTCCATTATCACGCATTAAGATGGTTATCCCTGGTAACGATTTTCCTTATGGATAAAGGTACCTACTTCGCACGTTACTTACTCGGGGCGGCCATAACTCGTCATTACAAGGCAAGAGGTTAAGTCCAACATTAAAAATCGAAGCCGCTGGGTCCCGGCGAATCAGCCACAAGAGCTGCATCCGAAAGAGTCCCTGCACCATAGTCGACTCGTGTGCTCATCAATGCACGCTAATCCATGCATATGCACGCTTCTACGTCGAGTGCAGCGGCGGCGGCCGCCGCACCTGTTCGCCAGTTCGCGACGAGCAGGAATCGCTCGTCGAGGTGGAAGACAAGCGGGCATTCAGAGGAGCCGGGAAGGGCGGGGAGCCAGGAATCGGCTTGCGAGTTTCCTATTAAAGGTCTAGCGACCCCGGTAGCTCGGAAGCCGAGAGAGAACCCGAGAAGTCGCGGCCGACTCCTCCTCTCTCGAGTCGATCCTCTCTCGAGGCCTTTCTACGGTTGCATGGACCCTACGGCTTAACGCACTCCTCGGAAATTTGCATACGGCGCACTGGGACCTCCACGCGCTACCGGGGATACCTGGCTATTTTTACCACTCCTGAATTCGGCAGACTCCTCCCGGAAGCGATTAATCTCGAAATCTCGGAAACGAGGATGAATCTGGGACGATGTCTCGATATCAGCCCGGAAGAAACCCCCTGGACGAAATTAAGTCAAAGATTGAAGACCAAGAATTTTCGTCTTAAATTGATATTTTATATAAAAGGTATATGCTACCTCGATTAATGGCCTAGAATACTTAGATGATCGCCATGCAATTTCCTGTGGGTATCTGCACGGAGAATGCATGCCTCCTCTTGCACCGTGAGGTACTGGCGCTGTAAAGTATGAGCCGTGGATTCGCCTTGAATAATTCATATACTCATTGACTTGTCCGATATTAAATCGACGGTTTACGGCGTGTGTACCTTTCTACGGCCGTGAAACTTTTCCTAACGTGCAAACCTTCGTCTAGACTGCTTTTTTTTTCCGCCGGTGTGAAGGTGATGGATGAAGTGCATCCGTTTCCTGGAGTACTCCTCGCTGCACCATGTGCTTCCTGCGAAACACAATGTGAGATGAGTACAAAATGGCGGCCAGAGTTCGTATCGAGGAGTGCTCATTAATCCGACCCTAAGGGCTCGTTCGGGGCCCACCAAACTCATTGATCCCCATTGCATACCGACTCCGGCCGATGCGTGCACGCACCGCACCGAGGGATCGCATTCTTCGACGGTGGATCGGCAGTGATGGTAATGGCGGTCGTGGCGGTGGTGGTGGTGGTTAACTACCGAGAGCCAAGGACATCCACTCCCTCTTCTGGTCTCTCGGCGTTCGACCGACTATCCTGACATCTACGATGTGCGACCAGCTCAACGCGACCTAACCTCTTCCCAAGCGGGCCCACCCCTTTCCCTCTCGGGCCCTTTCCACCTACCTTTCTCTGGCTCCCTTGCTCTCCACTTTCCCGCGACCTTACCCGACCGTTGCTGCAAGGAAAGTGCGGAACCGTGTGCCGATTCGCGGAAGAGACGTGCCTATTCTCGCGCGCTACCTTACCGGTGGGCTCGGCCGGGCAGAAAGAGATCTACCTTTATCAACCAAGCGACGCCCGCGTAATTTGACGCGGGCCAACTCCGACCCTTTATCGTTATATTCCAAATGTAGAGTTTTGAAAATGCAGTGGATCTTGAACTAAACTTTTACATAGATACATAGTGATGTTATCGACAGTTATATATAATTTGTAGATGCCCTGCTCGCAGAGAAAAATTTAAATCGCTAAAGAGAAGAGGGGAGGGTAGATCAAAGAATAACGATGACTAGACACGTGGTAAATAAACCATTGCGATGATCTGTGTAAACTGAGTTGTACAGATTCAATTAAACCTCGTGTAGATACCAGAGAAGTCAATTTATCTACACAGATTAGAAATGACTACGATTTATCGTTATGCGTGAAACTGTCATAACTTATTTTATTTGGAACAATGTATAGAGAGTGTGATTCAATTTTTATTTGAAAATACTTGTAATTACTAACATACTCTCCTGATTTTTACACATTATGGTTATTTATTTTTAACTATCAGTATTTCAAATTTTGTTCGCACCAATATCGCTCCGATTTCCACAATGACGGTCAATGATTGGCTGCGCCTCTAAGCCAATCAGGTCGCGTCTTGTGCTCGCGCATGCGCACATGCCGCTTCAGCCACAAAAGAATAGCGACGCGCGTGGAACTTTCGCGAAAGTCCGCGTGGGCGTTAATCGCTAGTTTAGCGATGAAACTCAGGATGCGTTTTCGGTGAGTGACGTCAACTTCGCTATGCTATTACTAGATGTAGAAGTAGCAACTTATTCCTTGAGTCGGCGGTCCGAAAATACTAAAAAATTGGCTAATCTCGGCGACGCGTCTTCCGGCTTCGCGAGCCGCCATGACACTCGGAATCGGCGAATGTCGGAAAGTCTTCGGCGATCATCAGGGAATTCCTTTTGCGCTGGACCCGCGGATTAACCGTACAGATACCATTCTCAGGCAACCCATGAAGTGGAATATACGTAAATTAATCGTCTAAATTAGGTCTATAGGTCTAGCAAATGTATATCGTATATCATCCACCTGAAAAAATATCTAAAGGACATATATAAATATCTGTGTCTATTGCAGATAAAAATTATATATCCACTATTGATCTACAAATATCTACTTATTTCTTGACGCATACAAAATATATAATAACTCTAGCAGACATCTACCAAAGGTTAATCAACATCGTTGAAAATGCGTTTAGAACAATAAAAAGACACCTCATTTAACCTAACATTTTTCATAGATACTTAATGTTTATATCTAAATTCCAATTTGATAAAACTGTTAATTTCGTCCATGCTCTGAATTTTTATTTACTGTCTCTTTGGCTGGTGACCATTCATCATGATTTTTTACCACTGTGTAAATTATAATATATTACCAGGCACCGTATGAAGTATAATATACTTATAGTGGATATACAAATTAGGACATAAATATATAAAACTTACACCATCTATGGTATGCATAATAAAAATATCCCGTGAATATATATGTAAATCTTTTTCACGCCTATATTTTCAGTACATATATCCTAGAAGTCTAGATAACCTGAATAAAAATCTAAACTATTTGAAAACGTTAAATTGATAGTGAGTCTACCGGTTATTCCCGGGTTCAAATCCCGACAATTGCAAAAAAATTTTTTTATATTAAAAATAGCAGGATTTGTCTGCATAGCTGTACTAAACAAGTTCTCAAACAGACTCTGCTCAAAAAGTGTTATGAATTAAATTTTTTTATAAATACGTATAAACCATCTATTGCAGATATCTAAGATATATACACATATATGTATTACATCCTATGTTCGGACATCTAGCCTTTGAGTGGATCTACAATAGAGTTCTTAGATATCTATATATATCTTACATACGTTCAATAAACATTTATATACGATTAATTTACGAATATTCCACGTTCCACGGTGCCTAGGTTAGAACGAGAAGCGGCGAGTCGTTCGGAGCCCGCGATACTCCCGTTCACCAAATTCCTGCCTTTCATCGGCACCGATCGCCCGGACACCGCGACGCCGCGTCGTTTCAGATCCCCACTAATGGTCGACTCGTTAACGCGGAAAGTGCTCTGGTTTGCGGTTGCCGAGGATGACCGCAAGAAAGAGCGGCCCGACCGGCGCGGATTCCACCGCGAATTTCGCCGCTCGCGGTCGGGGTCCGGCGTTCACCATTTTGGCTTGTCTCGCTTTTTACACTATTAGTAAATTTAGATGTCATTGTTAAAAATATGCCTTTTAATTTTTATCTTAACCTTAGGCCGTTAAAATCAATGAATTTCCACCCTGCTTTAATTAATCATTAAGGTGTTATGAAAGTAAAATATATATCAAAAAGTAAAAATATTTATGAAAAGTTTTTGCCAAACTGGGCGCACCGAATAATTTGAATCCTTAACCCGTGAATATGAAGGTCTTCATGAAGGTCTTGAAACTCGCGAAATTTCATTATTCGAAAAGAAATTTTGTATTTATCCCAAACAACAATCTTATTCGATAAATCAAATTTTACAAGTTTCAAGACCTTCAATAGGACCTTCACAATTACGCGTTGAAGTTCCAAATTTAGTGCGCCCAGTTTGAGGAAAAGTTTTATAAATATTTTGACGTTGCAATATATATAGAAAGACCATTTCATAACTCTTTAATATCACAAACATTCAGAAGGTCTATGCCAGTCACACTTACATTTTCATAACCGCTATTAAATACAAATTAGTATTTTATCGTTAAAAATATAACGCTCGATTTTTAGAACCACCTTAACCGATCGAATCCGTAGATTTTCATGTTTCTGTAATTAGTCATTAATATTAGAGATGAAAGAATTTCGCTCTCGCAATCGACGTCGAGTCCACCACCGAGGGCGCCATCTTGTCTCAAGTGAAATCCACTCGTCGCGACGGACCGTATATTTTGGGCAGCATATTTTGACAACGCGCTTGATTTAGCGGCTTCGCTTTCTTTTGCCGTGCACGTCACTCCTCCAGTAAATGTAGCAATAAATTCTCCGAACGACAGGAGCTGTCTTTCCCGAAGACCGCGCCTACGCACCGTGGGTGTTTCGATTATTGAGGCCCGCAGGGCCACGGCGTCTGCCGAGTGCTTTTCGGTTAATTCACTTCGGTGCTAACCCGGCGATTTAGCGCGGCGCTTTTGCGGGAGAAACGATGTTTACGTTGCCACCTAACGTGACTTCTCGAGTCAGTCTTTATTGGCCATTCCTCGGGATATCTCGTTCAGAGTGTACAGTTTGAGCGATTTATCGCCGATTGGGCAATTTTAAATGAGTTCTGTTTGAAAGTTGCAAATCGAGCGATTTTTAAATTGCCAATGGCTTCGCCAATCACTTCATTCAAATTATTAGATCGTGTACACATATTATTATCATCATCATCATCATCATTGTCATTTTAAATGGCTTCTATTTTTTCATTTTATCATTGGGCGACATTTCTTCTCTAACCTGGGGACATCTAGCGGTTGGGTAGCGACTTCTCGCAGAAAAATCTGGGCACTTTTTTTTCCTCGCTTCTGTGGATGTTTCAATTATCGACGCGCGAGTTTTTAATGATGTTTTTCGGTCGGCCAGATTTTTTATCCGTGGATTCATCTTAACCGTTACGCAGTCGTGTTGCCTAATATAATCGTGTACGCCGTAGGGATTAACGTCGTGCCGGATAATTCGACGGTGATCGGCGTCGGATTACTCCACGGAGTCATCTTTGATATCTTGTAGCCCATCCCGAATCTGTCCTGCGATCTTCTCATGTCCTACTGAGTCGCCATTACTCGAACCAAGTTGGGCTTAACTTCAACATCCGAACTCGAAGACGTGGCCACTTACCGTACTCCGTAACAGTATTCGCAATGACGGCATTCCGGCTTCTCCGATGGAATTCCTGTTTCGGTACGACCAAATGGCATAGTGCAGTATCCTTGAATGGTAACAACGTTAACGGTACCGAGGGGAAGTGAAGTAGTAATTTGAAGACCTATTATCACCGAGATAAAAAAATACCTCCCGATCGAGCCGTACTTTTGGCTGAACATCCTCGGATAGCAATTTTCCAAACCTACATAGTTTTTATTTTCTCATGCCCTGTTGCTTCTTACGGATTTTGCTAGTGACTTATTTGGTACCTTTTAGCGGATAGCAATTTTCCAAACCTACATAGTTTTTATTTTCTCAGATTTCTCAGATTTTGCTAGTGAGATATTTGGTAACTTTTAGTACGTTAGAACGGATGAGATGAGATGGTGTAGCAGAATTAGTGCAGTTTCTTAGATCGAATTGAAAATCTTTGCATAAGGATTTTCCAAAATATGAATTTCTATTATCTTAAGTTATTATAAACTTGTTCTGTGTTTTGCTAGTAAGGTAATGTAAATCTGACGATTCAGATTTTCTCCGAACAGGGTATACCGAGTCGTTTGAAATTTTACCACGGGAATCTATAGGCCTTAAGAAAAGTCCCTACATCCATCTTTAATTTTCTTTAGAAATTTTTACTTTTTTATAAAAAAAAAAAATTAAAATGTCATGGGTGCCTGGATCTTCCATAGTGCCTCCACGTAGTAAAATTTCAAACAATTCGGTTGACCCAGTTCGGAGAAAAGTGTAATAAACCATTGACCCCTCCGATGCCTTCTTAAGGCGATGTGAAAGCGACATCTGAGGTTAATTGTTTATCATACTCTTCTCCGAACTGGATGAACCGAATTGTTTGAAATTTTACCTCGTGAATATGGAGGCACTATGGAAGGTCCTGGCATGTATAATATGTTACTATTTTTTTTTAATTTTATTTATAACATTTGAATTTTTTAATGAAATTTCATGATGTTAGGACCTTCCTTACAACCTCCATATTTACAGGATAAAATTTCAATCCATTCGGATCATTCAGTTAGGAGAAAAGTGTCCATAAATTATTGACTTCAGATGTCGCTTTTATATCGCCTTAACCTTTTTGGGATCTCTCAACATTTTATAGAGAATGAGGTAAATAATGTCCTTAGATCGCCTAGAGTCGCGACCCGGTGATCTTCCATTACGTCGTCGGAGTCGACCAAAACGACCATAATTCCATGGCGAACCAAAGCCAGGAAAGGCGCTGCGCTCCGTAAGCGTGTATTCGCAAGGACGGCGATCCGGCTCCTTTCGTCGGAATTCCTGCGTGTACCGGTGAACGTAAACGCTCGTCCTATACTCGCTTTCATCGCCGCGACCAGTAGCGGTATTCCTTCCCTCATTAACCGCGATATTTACGAAAATATTTGGCCCGTGAGAAAGCACGTCGCGGTCCGACATTCCGCGCAGCGGTCGCATTCGTACGACCGAATGGCACGGCCGAGGAATTCGTCGATAGATTCCTGAACGGTAACGAGGTTAACACCGGTAACGGTACGCAGGGAAATGAGATGTCCATTTGGCGATCGATTATCGCCAAGATAGGAAACACTTCGAATGAAGCTCCCCAGAGACGCGACGTGATCGATTTAAACGGGAATTGAAATTAAACTGGGATTGCCTGGCCATGTTCCCAGGAAAAATCTCCGTCTTCATCAGGACTCACGGTGGACCTCGTAACACATTTTGCGGAAAAGGTGGAACAGAACCGTTACGGGAAGAAACGCCTCGTAAAAATTAGCGATCTCCACCGTTTACGAGATACGTAAAACCTTGGAGAGGAAAGAAAAATGTCTTCTGTAGTTGGCGGCCATTTTGCCGCGTTCCCGAGGTACGTTTCTAAGCGGTAAATGCATCCTCTGCGTTGTAATTACGCGATTCCTCTCTGGGAATTCTTGGGCTAGGGACGAAGAACGCGTTTAGTGCTGAGACTCGCGTGTAAAATTATTATTTTTAACGGGGAAACTGTGTGGAATAAGTCTTTCGGTTAGACAATGGTCGCTGATATTGCAACGTCGCTTTGTGGGTGCCCTTAGGGGAGGAGGAACGCTTAAGGAGCTCGTAAGGTGCGAAAGTGCGAAAATGCGAAAGTATGATTACCTTGTCGACCAATCGGCGGTTTTCGACTCGTGACAAACGCGGAATCTAAGCCAAGGCGACTCGATTGTTATTATTAAGTGCAAGCCATGCGAGGCGCGCCCGCGACTGTGTCACGTATGCGCAATCGCCGCGCGCAGCGGCGAGAAGTTGCACCGAGCCAGCCTCGGACTGCGCGGCATTCGCAACTGTGAATCAAACGTTAATCGTCATCCGATGTCATCGGGCCGATCGAAAGTCATTTCGAATCAATCGGGACATGAAACGCAGCCGGGAACACGGGGACAAACGACACGACTAGTATTTTTCGTTCATGTTCTCTTTTTCATAAATATTTGTTGTATTTTATCATTTACGCGTTATACAGGATGCCACAGATTTCCGAAGTTGATAGATCTAGAAGTTGGTAGAAGATACTTGGTTATTTACCGAGTCATTAACAATTAAGGTGACGTAAAAAAGGCATCTGACAAATGAGTCATGTATGAAACTCTTCTTCTAATTGAGTGTAAGTAAAGTATCCATGAAATTAACTGTTTATAAATAATTGAAAAATCGTTAAGAATACAACAAATGAAAGTTCATGGGTCTTCTTCCTTATTAGAAAATCCGAGCAGAAAGTCGAAGAGGAACTTTAGTTATCAACTTCCACCGGTTTCAAGGGTCGTTACAAGACCTGAACCACGCTGTACAGGATTATCAATACTTCCGTGCGTTTTTTACAGACCGATGAGATTACAATAACCGCAGAAAATGACCAGCCACCCCAATATATCACCCCGAGAATTAACGGTTAAGATAAAGTGAAAAGTTAATTGTCTACGTCAGTCCTAAATTAACAACCCTGGCAGGAAGCCGCGGGGAAAAATCCTTATCAGGGAGCCCCACTTGCAGCCAGCGAGAACGGGATCTTGGAACCGCAAGAGGCTATCTCTAGACATCCGTTATCCCCACGGCGATCCTATGGGCGATCCTCGCAAAAGTCGAGGTGCAAGTCGAGGAATACTCGAGATGAGCCCCGTGATTAGGAAAGTGTCAAGTGATCACGGATGCAACGTCAATCGATAAGGACAGATTTGATGATTACGTAAAAATCTCGGCCGATCGGCAGCTACGTGCACACATATACTCCTGTACAAGTTTAACGTGTTCCCGCATTTTATTACGCACGTCGAGTACGCACAACGAATCACGGCCGTTACGGGGAGGAGTAACGGCGCGTTACTCGTCACATACCGCTTACGAAATAACGTCGCTCGTACGCGCGATGATAATCATGTCGAGATACGTCTACCGAGGGCCGCGCTGCTGCTTTCGCCCTTTGTGTTCGCCAGACCGAGAGCGAGAGAGAGGGGGCGATAGGGAGACCCCCGAGGCAGAGAGAGAGGCGACGCCACGGTCGTGGAGGGAGAAGGGGTCGAGAAGTTGAGCGTAACCTGACACTCGTCCCATCTATCATCCCTGCCACCTGCGACTGTCTTCCTCCTCGCGTGGATTCTCTCCTCCGCTTGCGCGCGCATACCGCCGCCGCATTATGACGCAATAACGTCCGATAGACGCGATGCAGCTGATCGAGCCTTCGATACACCGCCGTGAACGTAGAACGCACAGACCCCGTGAAATTGGCCATTCTCTTAGCTTCTATGAAAGCAGCAGAAATGAAAATTTAGACATATTAAGCATATAATTAATATATATTAAAAATAATATAAAAGGGTCATTCTATATGTACATATAAAACGATAAATATTTATAAAATTTTTCCCCAAACTGAATGCACCGAATTGGTGGAAACTTCAGCAAGTAATTATGGAGGACCTAAGGAAGAATGTGGTCCTCATGAAATTTCATTTTTAATAACAAATTTTTTTTATTTATTTTAGACTAGAACCAAGAATACATATTTTTCGTTTGAAAAATGAAAGAGAAAAAGTTTTATTAATATTTTTACGTTTTACATATATTGAATGACCCTTTCGTATCACCTTAACAGTGGAACCGGCAACTTCTAGAAAAAGCGGAGCGCTTTGCTTTATGCTCAGATCAGCTTGAGAATTCAATACACCTCTCTGCAAGTAGCTGTCAAATCTTAGAAATCAAAATATAATGAATCAACATTTTTCGCCGACTGAATACAAATTCGTTCTCCTACTTTCTTACTTAGAATTATCGCGAGTACATTTCCAAGCATCTTGCATGATCACGATTTTCTCCTCTAACCGTGAGTGATTTGCGAGTCGGTCCGTAAACAAACTTTACGCGGATTGTTCAATGCGTTTTATCGCCGGTGGCGGAAAACGTACGGTTATGGGCTTTTTATTTAGTGCGACATTTGCCACGCGTATAGCCGCGACAAACGGAAGGTTTTGTAACACTGCCGGCACAGGTGCCTCGTTACGTCATCTCGTGGCAATTTGTCGTCGGTACACCACGGTAAATGCAGTAATGCGATCGCGTGGTGTAGCTTATATCGAGGGCCGCCCGCCGGTGGAAAAGTTACGGCCGGCCTTCCACGTATTTGAACGTCTCTCGAGAAGAGACCACGTGCGCGGCAGAGCTCTTCCTTACCGGTCGACGCAGCTGCAACCGGAGATGTGGAATTACCGACGGTGAAAAATGTGATAGCCGAGTCGTGTTATTACGGTAACGCTAGCGGTGTTGTCCGGCATTAGCAGGATAGCACATTCGCGGATATAAATACATATACACTGATAAAAATCGATGGAAATTTGCATACATTTTTATACACCAAAAACTGCCACACATAAAAAAAAGTAAAACGGAAAAATTACAATTTAGAACATGTATAAATACCTGGTATCGTTGTATATTTACGCGTTAGTGCATTGTTACGTTGAATTAATTGTAGTATTACCTTATAATTGGCTTTAACTTGACTCAGATGCTGAATGGGATGTTACGGAGACAATATAATTTCACTGCAATTCATTGCGGTATCAATATAATCGGTGATTGATTAAATTTACATGGGCATTTCTATCGGTGCACTTTTATTTATTAAAATAAATGCCAAAACGTTGACTGTTCATTTTGAAAACGCGTACACATGGAGGAAGAGAGATGCATGGGTCAGTTTTACTTGCCATTACCACCGTAATTCTTAGATATAACCGAATGGATTAATACGAATGTTATCTATTCGATTTTCTTGAGCTTAGCTTCGGTACACGTAATCGATTTTACTTCGTACCAAATCGCCATTATTTCATTCGCAACGTCCATAATTAATTCTATCGGAACTGAGAAATTTGTTTGGCAAGTACTTTCATCCGAATAGTAAATTTCACGGCTCTTTGTAAAACCTTTTCTTCATTAGATTTATTAAAGTTCTTTGGTTACGTTCGGTACCATAAAATCGGTGAATTTTACGTGGATTGTGACAAAAAGCTACACAACAAAGAAGTAAGGTTATTGAGATCTTAACCCTCTTAGTGCCGGGCGAAAAAGAGGTGCTTATGCAAAGATAACCGGCCGAATTTTACGATTTTAGTAGGATTTGGAAAAAGGCTCATAAAAACCAAACGAAAAACAATATTAACATAATTCGAAAAGCAGGGTATTAAGGACAAAATAGAGAATAAAACAGTGACGCTAATTTTTTTATATTCATTGAAAATTACATAATTAACAAAGGTATAAGTGATAAAAAAAAAGAAAAATTGAGTTCTCTGTTTCAGAACGTAATTGCACATAGGAAAAGTCATCTTTTTATCATAAATTTATATAGACCGTTTATTGCAAAGTATGTACTTTAAATTTCCAATATATTTTTTAACAAAATAAGTATTATTGCACAAGAAACATAAAAAATAACTCCAAGGCACATGGTAGGCGCCGGACGGATTATCTCATCCGAAACAAGTAATTGTTATAGGTTATAGGTTGTTATAGGTGTTGTTGTATTGTTATTTTAATTCTCTCGTAATGAAATTACACTATTTATAACGTATTATAAATTTATTTTGAGATAGAGATCTCTCGCAAAGCGAATAGTAAAGCGCTACAAGGTGCAGGCCGATATATCGGCTCTGGCACTTTTCGCCAGTGCAGCGAGGGCCGATATATCGGCCTCCGGCACTAAAAGGGTTAAATATATTTTTTCCCTCGACGTGAAAGTGTGGTCTTTAAAAGTACCTCAGTCTTATCCTTTAATAATTAATATATAACGGGATTGTAAATTTCATTCGCAGTCGTTGCCGTCTTTTTCGAAGAGATGCGATACCGCGTCGTGTTATATCGCGCCGTTCATTGGTATGCATGTCCACGGTCTCTCAATGCTCGCATGTTCATGAACGTTGCGAGGGAACGTACTTGGCGAACAGCTCGAAAATTCGTACAAGGCTGTGACCCGGGGTCAGGTTTCGGAATGCGGCGGTACATATTACCGTTTAACGATGCAGCGAACTGTCGGTGAACAGTGCATAAATAATGCGTATCCACGTACGCGCGCAACAAAATTATTCAGCCGCGTTTAAATTGATGGTTTCAATAAAGGCTTCAAGATTTGCGACTTCGATGTGATTTATAAAGCATTGCGCAGCGATACTTTTTAAAAGCGTTTACATCCTCCACCGGTCGTACTTAATTCTCTCGAACGGTTTACCTTAAATTCCCGAGAAAAATCTTCGCTATTGTGCGATAAAAACTCATACGAATACCCATTACCGAGTAATAATTCGACAAGATGCCGCCATAACCGAACCTCTTGAATAAAACGGGATTAAAGTGGTAATTTGGCGCAACTAGATTCGCCGTTTACGGTCCGATGTCGCAGAGTCGTCCTGCCAAGTCGGATGATGGAACGAATAGTGTCGAGTGGGAACCTGAAGTCGAGTCCGGGAATGCGCTGGTACATATTACCGTTTATCGATGTACATGCCATGAACAGTGCATAAATTATGCAAAACCGCTCATAGCAAATTACCGAGCCCACGTTCGACTTAATCAATCGAATAACGATTCAACTTCTCGTGGTCTTGGGCAAACTTAAGCGTGTAAGACTACGCGGTGTATTTACAGTTTTACTCCGCGACTCACTTTCTCGCTTTCTGTCTCTGTCTTTAATCTCGAGACCTGCCTACGGATACTCTCCATAGACGTCGACTTTCTTCGGCGTAAACGTCGCGTTAAGCGTAATTTACCTTCCACCTGCAACAAAATCTGCAGGTAACCATTATTCGATTGCAGAGATTTTTCTATTTAGCAACGAGTTTCCCGGCAAATACCAGAGAACCGGACTTCTAACCGGACCATGGTGCGAAAATTCGTACGAGGATGCGACCCGAGGTCGACTCCAGGAATGCGACGGTATACATTACCCATGGCGATATACCTGCCATGAACAGTGCATAAATTACTCAACAGCGCTCATAGCAAATTGCCAAGTCCGCGTTTAAAGGAATGATTTGAATAAAGATTCCCCATCGGCGCCAAAAATCGGCGAGTCTCTCTGCGTGACATACGCGCCGAGCGGAGAGTCTTCATTTTTTTTTTCATCTTCCCTGGCAATACGTTAGCGTCGAAATACTACGTCCCTCTCGAGCACGTCCATGAATCTAATTTTCTCACTGCATAAATTCACCGCTAACGCCTAGTCGCGGATTCTCTGGAACGGATTCTCCTCTTCGAGGCGTCGAGGTCCCTCGAGCGCGGTGGACATAACCTCAACAGCCAGCCCTAAAATCGTAAAGTAGGAAATATATGTTTTAATATTTGGCGCGGAACTCTACCGAGTATCCTGACGGAGGCGCCTGTTTAGTCGAAAATTCATGCGTTGGAATGCCAACCGAGGTCGAGTCTAAAAATATATCGATATACATTATTCCTCTTCGAGTCGCCAAGGTTCTTCAGAGGGCGTGCTTCCCTTAGAGACGACATAACCTCAACGACCCCCTTGAAGTCGTAAAACAGGAAATTGGAGAGCACCTTGCGGCAAAAAGTTCTAGAGCTGCTATACAAACGGTGGTCGAGCCAGAATATGTATTGACATAAATAATTCTCCTTTTTGAGTCGTCGAAATTCATTCGGAGAGCGCGCTTCCATTGCAGCCGACATAACCTCAACAGCTCCCTTGAAATCGTAAAATAGGATATCGGAGTGCACCGTTCGGTCTGAAATTCTTGCTCTTGCATACAAATCACGGTCCAGCTCCACAATGTATCGATATATATTATTTCCCTCTTCGAGGCGTCAAGGTCTCTCAGAAGGCGCGCTTGAGCATGGTCAACATAACCTCAGCGGCCCTCTTGAAATCGTAAAATAGGAAATCAGAGAGTACCTTTCGGTCAAAAGTTCTTGCTCTGGCGTACAAATCACGATCGAGCTCGAAAACGCATCGATATATATTATTCCCCTCTTCGAGGCGTCAAGGTCTCTCAAAGGGCGCGCTTGAGCGTGGTCAATATAACCTCAACGGCTCCCTTGAAATCGTAAAATAAGAAATCAGAGAGCACCTTTCGGTAAAAAATTCTTACTGTGGCGTACAAATCACGGTCGAGGTCGAAAATGCATCGATATATATTATTCCCCTCTTCGAGGCGTCAAGGTCTCTCAAAGGGCGCGCTTGAGCGTGGTCAATATAACCTCAACGGCCCTCTTGAAATCGTAAAATAGGAAATCAGAGAGCACCGCTCGGCCGAAAATTCCCGCGTGGAGATATGAACCGAGGTCGAGCCCGGGAATGCGCCGGTATACATTACCGCACAGCGATACACCGGTGGTAGAGTTCAGAGCCATGATCGAGGAGGACTTCGGCCTCTCGGCCGCGTGCAGGCGGCTGCTTAAGGTAACGGTGTACGGTACCGCGCGCGCCCCGCTCGGTCGCGCCGGCACATGCACACGTATACACAAGGGTCTACCTGGCCTACGTAGCCTAAGGTATGGACAGACGTACAACCGTACCTAGCGTGGCTCCTTTGACCTTCCTCTCTCCATTCACCGATCGACGGCGCGGCGTTCCCGGGCCGAGCGGCGCGAATAATTAAAATTCGTCCGGCCACGACCAACGCACCTCAGACTTTTGTCTAACGCCATGGCCCTGTACGAAGAGCCACGACCACGGTCGTATATCGAGTATAATCCAAGACTCCGAACCCACAATTTAAACACACTATCCTTGTTGAAAATGACGCCGAAAAGTCCTGTACAACATTTTTCTACGATGCACAGTTTACCTGTAATAATTCATTGAAAATGGCCGACGCGTTTCGGGACTTCGTGAAGTCGGATTCTCAACAGGCGCGTTGGGTGGCACATAAAGCGCGGCGCGTCAACGCGACGGGGATGAAAAACTAATTTTTTTCAATCCTGAACTCAAGGAAAGAGTCAAGAGAACCAAAATTCCACTTACATTAACTAGATTAGATAGTTAAACATGCCCTTAATATTTTTTGGTTAAAGGTATTATTTCCTGTAAAGTATTATCTGGTTGCGGTAATACTTTGTTCTTGTAATTCCAAAAAGAATTTCTGGGCGGAAGAACAAGAATTTTTTACACAGATTTATCTAGTGGTTTAGAAATTTAAGGAAAACGACCATATATTCAATTTTATATTCGTGTTAATAAGACTTTTTCATTAAAGATAACCATAAATCTTTATTAATATTATCGCAGTAGTAGCATTAACTGGGAATTTTTATTGAATGTGTGTACAGTCGTGAATTGATTTTTTTACGAAATATATATTCCCATCATTGGCTTCTTATTCACCCTACGATTTCCGCTATTGACCGTCTTTATGTAGTACTTATTCATCCCATTGGTTTATTATTCACGCTTCTCTCAAGGGCTCTGTCCGCTGAACGGCCAGATTCCAGGAGATACATCTGGATTTCGTTCGGCAGGCTCGCCGCTAGATCGCGCGTCGCTCACAGCCCCGGGCTCGTAAGATCGTTAGACAAGACTCGGACTTAGACTTGCAGGTACCATGCGATCTCATGCGGGAACGCTTTACGGAACGGCGAGACGTCACTGCTGGTTACCGAGCCGAGTATGGCGTTTCCTGTGAGCGTGAGGAGCACATCAGATTTTACAGAAATTCTCGCAGGCGATGCCGTAAGAGATGAGAGAGATTAGAAAAATAAACTCTGTTTATTAAAATGCGCGGATGCACAAACACACCTATCGGCCGACTGACTGTTAAGGTGATATGAAAGTATCGTATATATACATAAAAAAAAAATTAAATTATTTATAACATTTTTCCTCAAACTAGGTGTACGAAGTACATGTTTCTTTTCGATTAGGGATAAACGCATCGAAAACTTAACATGTATAATCAATGTTGCTTATAAACATATTTAACGAAGAGAAAGAGACGAGGGTCGATAAACGTTTAATTTTTACACCTACCATTCTATTTCCACTAGATTAATGTATAAAACGTGAATTCCACTACTTCGTGTTTATTACTAGGGATAACAGAGTCATGGGTTACTAATGCAAAATATAAGCAATTTTTCTGTTTGTAGGGAGATAGGGAGATCAGCGAATAGACTTGCATATCTGGTTTCAAAGCTTATTAGGAAAAAAAAAAAATAATGGAGGAGATACTTCTTGGAAATGTCGGAAGCTGTTCCTTGTAAAGGCGGTGGGGAGTTTCCACCTAACCCGGTAGCTCCTAATGGAGTATCGGTAGCGATATATGGTCCTCGTTCCCCATGCATGGAACACCCCATGGATAGGGTTTAGGATTTCGATACGCGTGTCCACGGGTGGCGGCCGAGGCGGGCCGAACACTAGGGGGGAATCCTTAATACAGGACGAGCGCTATCGTCCTGCGAGAATGCTAATACCCACCCCGAGTATGCTAATTGGTAATAATTTAGCCCCACGTCGGTAGACCCTCCCGCGGGATTACAAATGAGAGATTCCGAAAATCCTCCAAGGGAACGAATTTCCGAAACGCTGCGAGAGGTGGCTCGTCCACCTTCACCGGAGGTGCCTTAATATGCGCGGCCAACGCTCGTCTCTCGTCCTTCGTCCTGCGCCATTAATAATCCCACACATTCGACCGACACACCGGCAGCCACCCCCGAAAGGATTCCCCGAATTCCCGGGCTCTCCCCTCTTCGCCTTAATAAATCTATCCATCTATCCGTCTTTATCCCTTTTCACGGATACTGGCGTTTAATCTCCTCGCAATCAGCCCTGCTTCTTCGGCTATACCTGGAACAGTCTCTCGGAACTTGCCGAGAGTCCTGCGGGATCCGCGTTTCTAACCTCTCTTTTTACCTCACGTACTCCTCCTGGCCGAAATAACACTTAGCCTTTGTTTTTTCTCTCTTTCGAAATTTATGGTCCCTGATTTTACGAATTAATTGGCTCCTGGCAAAAGTTCGTAAATCGAGCATTCGTACTATTTTTAGTATAAATTCCGATAAAGAGAATTTGTAAAGACAAAAGATCGGTGGATGACATATGATGCTCTGTGGAAGTCTAAGTCGAAGAGAATTGTTACCTATGGCTTTTAATTTTTTTTTTTACGAAATACCCTTCCGCGGTCGATACTATAGTTGTTTTGAGATTAACAATACTAAAACATGCTTTATATTTATTTCTAAAGTAAAGCAAAATCGTTGGCATTATGAAAATCGCCCAAGTAAAACCGTCTAGCTGAAAATGAAGAGGATATGTTCAACGTCGAATTGTTTTAAACACACTCAAAAGAAATTTCAGAAATTATCTTCAGGTATATTTACTAGAAAACGCGCAACCTCAATAGTTTTCTAGAAACACCTTATACTTTTACCAGAAAAATCGAGAAAAATAGAAAAGGCATATACAACACTCTAATCTAGTTAAAATGACCAAAATTCCTATTATTATACTGGCCTCTTTTTTTATTTATCCCTTGGTGCCCTACATGTACGCTCTCATTCCTGGACACGACATGGCAACGACCTAGCCGATTCTTAAGGATCGTAATAGCTGAATTTATCTGAAACTTTTAACCAGAAAAAATAGAAAGAGCATATATAACAATCTAATCCAGTAAAAATGATCAAAATTCCTATTATTATTCTGACCTCCTTTTTAATTTAACCCTTGTTGCCCTACATGTACGCTCTCATACGTGGACTGTACATGGCAACGTTCTAGCCGATTCTCAAGGATCATAATAGCCGGATTTATGTGAAACTTTTAACCAGAAAAACAGAAAGGGCATATATAACCATCTAATCCAGTTAAAATGACTAAAATTCCTATTATTATACTGTACCAAGGGTTGAATGAAATAAGAATTTCATTTAACCCTTGGTACACTACATGTACGCTCTCATACGTGGACACGACATGGCAACGATCTAGCCGATTCTTAAGGATCATAATAGCCGGGTGCAAGGTGAAAGTGTGCGAACGCGAGGCCAGATAAGAATGGCATGTAAAAGTCCGCGGTACACGCGGTGTGTCCTGCATTGCTCGGGCCGAAACGACACCGCCGACAGAATAACGATGGGAAAAGGTAGGGAGGATTGAGAAAGAAGGCGAATACACGTACCAGGGAATGCGCCCGATAATTATCGGCGTCTCCTTCTGGAGGTTGTCGAAACTGCTACGAGGATGGGGACGGATAATACCAGAGGCAACCGCAGAGTAATGGCCCGGCGTTAATTACCTCGTGTTACAAGCTCGGGGGCGAGGGCGGAAAAGGCCGACATTACCGACAGACACGGTTGTCGGAAGTAAGGCGATTCCGTCCCCCCATTTCTGCCCACTTTTCACGGGAGTGCGGTCGATCGCTGATCGGATTTTAATTGGTGGGCGCGGAGAACGGGCCCTATCTACTCGATATATCCTGCCGATAACCTGTGCCGGATTAACGGCTGCGGTAATATTAGCCCCTGCCTAAAGAACCATTCGAGAGAGATATCAAGACCCGGGAATTAAGCCCAAATTGGAGAACGATGTTTTCATTAATTTTCAGTAAATCGTCCAAGATACTTTTATTATCTCTTTAAATTCTCTAAATTAAATCTTTCGAACATTCGTAAATACCCTCAAGATATACGGCTGCGTATAGTTAAGAACACGCGTGTTGACAAATTAAATGCAATCAAATATTGACAGACTGTAGAGATAAATCCCTGGACGAGAGTCGAGTGATTTAACGGGATCTTAAATTAATGTTACCTCGAGTAATCCCACGGTGGACTGTTAAAAAAACCTTGCTATTTTACAACATTTTTCTCAGAAGGTTTTATGCGTTATATTTCTTTCACGAAAATATAACGTAACGTTATGAAATTATACATTTATTTAGACATACCCTGAGAAAGAATTTCCATTGAACCAAAGAAATATTTCTTTGAATAGTACCAAAGTAATATTCTGTTTAGTCAAATAATTGTTTGACTCAAATAAACTCGATTAAATAGGATGCAGCATTTATTCGGAGTTATGACAATTTATTTGAGTCAAATAATTATTTTTCGAATTAACAAAATATTTCTCTGGTACTGTTCAAAGAAATATTTCTTTAGTGCAATGCATTTTTTGTCACGTGTATGAATTTACTATTAAGACCGAATTTAGAATTGTAGTATAACCTTATGTACTAAAAGTGTATGGATTTAATGAATATTTTTAACAGCCTATAAATGGTCACGGCCCTTGTCGATTTTCGAGTAGGACCGAGGCCGAGAAATTTACCGGGCCGTATAGCTCTCTCCTCGACTTTCGCTATTCTGCATCCATTTAGGGTGCGTTCGGGTCTTGTCAAGGCGGGATATTGGGATGACACATACACGTGTTCGCGATGGACCATAAGACCAACGCGGCGCTATATCTCTTCCATTTTCGAAGCGATGAGTCACCCTCGTAGGTAGAGAGTTCACGGAAGTTGATCAGTCCGCGTGTACGAGTCTTCAAGAATAGGGTACGATCATACATCCGGCCAGTTGGTAGGATGTCAAGCACGACGATCGGTGCTCCGTAGAACTCGCATTTCCGCTAAGTGAACCGGAAGCCTGTGATTACGTTCCGTTCGACGAAGGTCGGATAGAACACGTGTTACACCAGTTGCAGTCAACCTCTTAACTCTAAAACAAAATTTAAACGCTAGAAAATTTCTGGAACAAAATTCGCTCTTGTAAATAAATCATTTCCTGACGAAGAACATGTAAATATATTCGCCTCGTCGGTGAACATTAACTCCGTTATTTTGCGAAAGTTTGTTACAATTGTCAATTAAGAGGTACCAACAGCTGAACGTCAATCGATAGGCTCAGTGGGTTACGAGGTATTTTCGGACTTGGCACGAACCTCAGCCGCGAGAGTAGAGACCTGTTCTACTCGTCGGATGATCATTCCGGATTATTGATAGTCTTGATAGGAAAATGTTTATCAAATACGCGGAGCTGTTTCTCGACGAGGGCTACGCCTCGGATTCGCAAAACGTAGGTATGCGTGTGCACATGACTGCTTCTGCGGATGTGTAATTGACAGTAACGCATTAACCACGTGCCGTATGATAATAAAGCTATGAATCAGCGAGGGAGGTTGCAGTCGGTTGTGGCGGAGTAAGTCATCGCTTGAGCAGGAGACATGGACGGGTTACTCCGCAAACGATACCTTGGTCTCGCTTCTTGTAACAGAGTTTCTTCAATGAATTTTCAGTTTTTGCGCAGATATTGCGCGCTTTATTCCACGTGGGAAAATATTTCACCCGGCGAAGATCCCTAAAACGCACGTTATCCGGCGTTTATTGTAGTGCAGATCATTAAAACGCACATTATTCCACATTTCTCACGGCGGAGATTATTAAAATACACATTCTCCAAAATATATCGCGACTAAGATCGATAAATCGCACATCATTCAACATTTGTCGTAACATAGTTCATTAAAGCGCACACTATTCCACATTTGTCGTAACATAGATCACGAGAACAAAATCATTTGTACGTTAAATGGTATACAGCTTGACGGAGATGATTAAAATACACATTCTCCAAAATATATCGCGACAAAGAGCGACAAATCGCACATTGTTTAGATAATTGAAACTCATGTCATTCGACAATTGTCGTAACATAGTTCATTAAAACGCACAATATTCCACATTTGTCGTCACGTAGATATTTAAAACTCATATCATTCGACAATTGTCGTAACATAGTTCATTAAAACGCACAATATTCCACATTTGTCGTCACGTAGATATTTAAAACTCATATCATTCGACAATTGTCGTAACATAGTTCATTAAAACGCACAATATTCCACATTTGTCGTAACGTAGATCACGAGAACAAAATCAGTTGTACATCAAATGGCATATAGCTTGATCGATGGCTTGGTTTAAATGTATTAGTGAGCAGAATCTTCAGGAAACTTATATTACACGGTGATAATTCTAAATTTTCGTTTGAATCGCAGGTCCAGAGGCTGGCCGAATACGAGAGGTACCTCGGCCAGGAAGCAAGGAGCGTGGTGGAGAACGGAAACGGCAGCGTCAGCAGTGGAGCCGTTCTCCAGCGCGGCCAGCTCGAGGGTGACCTGCACCGGATCCAGGAGCTCTTCCCTGGGGACAATCTACGCCTGCACGAGCGGGATGTCCTAACAACGGTAAGTACGGTTCGAGGCCTTCCCTCCTAATTTAATTTCACATAGAGGCTCGTCCTCGAGTCGCGCGGGTGAAAGCAAAAAGGAAAAAGGGGGAAGGAGAAAGAGAGAGAGAGAAAAAAAAGAAGAACGCGCATATTGTGAACACTCCCTTTGTCCTCGCGGTCGCGTGGGCTCGGTGCGTGAAAGCTATTTGCATATTGGGCGTGTGCGAGAGGAGGTATTGTCAAGAGCGTGGATTATGTCGGCCATTAGAAAGATTAGTTGGCGCATTTTGTACCGAGCCCTACGCACGCGCGTCGTCCCCTCTCCGAATAAGAGGGAACGAGTGCCAACGGAAGGGTCATGGACCACTCGGGGATCGCCAGTTTCGAAACGCCGGGGAAGAATGGCTGTTGTGACACCCGAAGGTGGTTTAATACGAATCCATATAGGGGGCACTGGAATTCGTGTAATCGCGGCTTAAGCATGTCAGTCAATCCCGCCCGGGGGAACGGGAATCCGCCGGTGGTCCGCACTCTCGCATCCATCACTCGGAGCCCTCTAAACGGGACTTGGATGGGAGCAATCGCGGTAAAACGAGATTCGTTTGTCTCTCAGAAAATGAAGAGCCTCATACGGAAAAGGAGCGGCGGAAACACGGGGAGGCTGACCAGAGTCCTCTCCCAGAAGTCCTTGAATGCCGTTAACAACGTGCCTGCCCCGAAATCACCCCCGAGGACGTTCCTCCTGGAAACGCCTGTCCAGTTTACCACGGTTTGTATTACTTGCATCTGGAATAACTAACATTGTAACTGTAGATGAACGTCTCAAATATCGATGTGCTTTCAAAGACCTGTAAAACATATCCTTCGGGTGTAAAAACGATTTTTCTAATTGTATTCGTCTTTCCTCGATTCATTGCAGAATTTCATCCGAAATCGTCTTCTGTTCGTGAAAGTCTTGAAACAACTGTTTTTGCCAAATATGATAAAATGTTCATATTATTAAAAACTCAAATTAAATATTGTTGCCAATTGTAGAGTATTTTATGGGATGAACTCTGGATAGTGTACAATTTTTTATGAGACCTTCACCTCTTTACGATCATTGTTGATTCCAAGCTTCGTCAACCATTTTTACCGAATATGGTAGAATATACTGTTAAAACTTAAATAAAATATTTTTGCCGAATGCACGATATTTCATGGGATGAACTCTAGATAATATACCATTTTTTATGAGACCTTCGCCTCTCTAAGATTATTGTCGATTACAAGCTTAGTCATCAACTTTTGCCGAATATGATAGAACATTCTATTGAAAATTAAAATTAAATATTTTAGCCAAATGCGAAATATTTCATAGTATGAATTCTAGATCTAGATCATGTACAATTTTTAATTAGACCATTTCTTCAGGCTCATGGTTGGTTCTAGGCTTAGATGAGCGATCTTGGAATTTGTTGAACTCGCTGGTCGATTATCCCATTGCGGCATTTAAACTATATCGTGACTCTTGCTGACATTTCAGGGAATGCAGTCGCAGGAGAGGCACCTCTTCCTCTTCACGGACCTCCTGCTGATCGCGAAGGCTAGAAGTGGCGGCAACTTCAAGCTGAAGCAGTCGGTACGAATGAGCGAACTTTGGCTTACGGCTGGCCATATCGAGGAGGTCGCCGAATCGAACAAATCTCAGGAAACGAGCTTCGTCCTTGGATGGCCAACCACGAACGTCGTGGCAACCTTCATGTAAGTATGACCAGAGAACAGCTTCCTGTTAATGCGTTTTGCAACCGTCAGCCGCAAGCCTTCTCCGCTAATTCCTTAAATCAATTTCCTATGCTAATTTCCCATACGTCTCGTTAATTCATCCTGGAAGACATTAAAGTATTCTCGCGTCTGCTTTTAGGACTGCAGCAGCGAGGGATTTGTGGTGGGGAAGACTCACCGAACTCGTCCGCGAAGAGAGCATGAAGGAACCTCCAGACACGAACATCCAGGTCGTGTACCACGACAACGAGACGAACACCGAATACGTAAGTTGCCAATGTCCAAAGTCCTTAATTTATACACGATAATTACGATTAAGCCGAATTTACACCCTGATAAAAATGCCCCCGTAAATTTACACACTCAAAATCGTTGGCTTAAGGGGATGTGAAAGTAACATCAAAGAGGTTTCGTTTATGAAACTTTTCTCCTAATTGGATGTACCGAATCAGTTAAAACTTTACAATGTAAATATAAAGGCTATAAAGAAGGTCCTGACGCCTATGAAGTTTCAATTTTGAGACAATTTGTTCATAGATATTTCAAAATTTTTTTATAATAAATGAAATTTTGCGAATTTTAGGACCTACCACAGGGGTTCCATATTCACGTTGTAAAGTTTGAAACGATTCGGTGCACCCAGTTTGGAGAAAAGTTTCATGAACGATTGACTCCTAAGACGCCACTTTTACATCCTCTTAATGCCACAATACGTTGCAGTAAAATTATATCGTCTCTGTAATACCATACGTAGCATCTAAGTTAAGTTAAAGGGAATTACAATATAATGTTACATGCAGTTCAAGTAAAACAATGCATCGATGCGGTAAATATACAATGTTACGTGTATTTATATATTTTTTCTGTGTGAAACATCAGTTATGATGTGTGTAAAAATGTTTGTAAATCTCCACCGATTTTTATCAGGGTGTTCGAGTGGAAATTATCGGCATTTTTAATGTGAATTAGTAACTGCAAAAGTATTGTAAAATTAATTTCATCCTTTTTGCAGTGCAAGACGATAATGGTGGGCTCCGAGATGACGGCAGCCGCGTGTGTCAACTTAGCAACTCGACTGCTGGACCTCCAGGGACCTTTTCAACTTTGGGCGAGGACGTCTTCCGAAGAAGCCCCTTACCCTCTTATTGGCCATGAAAGACCCTTCGCCGTCAAGCTGTCGAATTTACGACATACCCTTTCTGCAGAAGAGGGCTTCGACCTCGAGCACTGCAACAAGAGCGGCCACGACAATTGTCACTTCATTCTCAGGCCGGTTCTCAAGTCACCCGTGAAGAAGAACAAGTCGAAGATCACCGGTTTGCTGAGAAGATCCCTCTCTCTCAACCCGAACATTTTTGGCGTTAATTTATCTCGCCTGGATGAGAATGGATTGCCGAAACCGGTGCTGATGATGCTGCAGCAGTTGTTCGCCAAAGGTCCCTTCACGCAGGGGATTTTCAGGAAATCGGCCAATGTCAGGATCGTTCGTGAACTACGAGATCAGATCGAGTCGACTGGTGATCCGAGCTGTCTAGAAGATGCTCCCATTATCGCCGTTGCCGCTCTTCTTAAGGACTTCTTGCGATCCTTGCCGGATCCTTTACTTACTTCGCATCTCTTCCCATTATGGATGGCGAGTCTTGGAGCGGCAAATCCCGTACAGACGATGAAGAGGTTTGTCCTTGACAAAATATGTCTTTATAAAGAAATCATGCTGAAATGTGGCCGAGATAATCAAAGCGATCTAAGTAACTTTTTATTAAAAATGTAACTCACATTATTGGAACTTAAGGGCATGTGACGCAAAATATGGGTTAAATTCATTTTATTATATTTTTTACTCGGACCATTTTCGTAATTACAGGCGTAAATATGGATAGTGAAATATAGTAGAGGGAATTTAATGAAAATATTTATTTCCTTTTCAGTATTTTAGATAGACTGCCGAAAGCGAACTATACCCTGTTGTCGCACCTGATCTGCGTGCTGCATCACGTGGCGAGGCGATCGAAACACAATTTAATGTGCGCCAGTAACCTAGGAGTTTGCTGCGGACCGAGTTTGCTGTGGCCTCCAAATCCTTCGGTAGACCGAAGTCGAGACATCCCTACCTTGACCGAAATGCTGATTCGTCACTGCGAAGCTCTTTTCGGCGAAGGCGTTACTCAGCTTCTCGGAGAAGAGCGGAGCGACAGCGGAGCCGAGGAAAGCACCGACAGTTTGCACTGTGAGCAAAATTTAATCGTTACCCTCTCCGTTTCCTCTGATTTAAAATATATAATATTAGAGGTCCATAGCGATGTTCAATAAAGAAATTTCATTCAACAAGCAACTGTCAATAGTAGAGATAATATGAAGTAAATGAATTTCATTAAGGTGATGTGAAAGTGGCGTCGAAGAGGTTTTGTTTATAAAACTTTTCTCCCAACTCGGTTTACCGAATAGTTTGAAACCTTACAACGTGAATAGGGAGACTATTAGGAAGGTCCTGAAACTCATGAAATTTCAATTCTTTTCAAATTTGTTTATAGGCATTTTAAAAATAGTTTATAAAAAATGAAATTTCATGAGTTTTAGGACATATCTTAGGGTCTCCGTATTCACGTTTTAAAGTATGAAATGATTTGGGACACCCAGTTCATAGAAAAGTTTTATGAACGATTGAGCTTTCGGATGTCACTTTCACATCCCTTTAAGATGATGTGAAAGCGGCATCTGAGGGGTTAATCGTTCATGAAACTTTACTCCGAATTGAGTGTACCGAACCGTATGAAATTTTACCACGTGAACACGGAGGTCCTATAGAAAGTCCAAATACCAATGAAGGTCAATTTGTTATGGAAAATAAAAAAAGTGTTTATAAAAAACATTTAAAAAAACGAAGTATCATGTGTATCGGGACGTTCCTTAGGGCCTCTGCATTCATGAGATTAAATTTCAAATAATTCTGTACATAGTTCAAAATATGTGTCATGAACGAGATCCTTCAGCGGTCGCTTTCATGTCACTTCAAGATTTATATATTTAAAAAAGACATCGTCATGACTCGTTTCTCTCGTTGCAGCAGGTGGGCTTTCGTTGGACAGCCTCGACCTGACGGAGCCACCCCGGAAGGACCACATGTCCCTGTCTCGTGACTCCGGTCTGACCCTTTCAGACTGCCAGCTCTTCATCCCAGAATCACCTGTGGGCTCCGAAGACTCAGCAGTGAACGCCTCCTCCTCCAGTTTCGACAAGCCTCTCGTGAAAGAGGACAAATCGAACGGCAAAGCGTACATTCGTGTCTACGGAGGCTGGGAAGAAAGAATAAATTCATACACGGCAACGTCGAACCATCCAAGCTCCATGGAACATGGTTTTAGAGAGGAGAAGGTCACCAATGGCAACGGGTGCTATCCTAATCCAAACTTCCAACGACAAGATTGGCTCAGAGCGCAGCTGAAGAGGACACCTAGGACGAAACTGGACGAGCACGAGCAACGAGGAAAAGAGAGGTTCGACGAGAAAGACCTGTACGGTAGGGAGTACCTCAGACAAGACTCCATGAAAGAGAACGTGGAAAACTGCAAGGACCTCTTCAGGTCGCAGATGGACGTGTCCAGGGACCTACGAACCGAATACGAGCGATCCTCCCAGGCAGACACCTGTGCCGAGAGGGTGTCCATCCACGACTCCGAGCAAGATTCCAGTGGAGGTTCCCCAATGTCCGCGGACAGGTACGAGTTCAAGAAAGACCGCTTCAGCGAGTTCAAGAAGGTCAAGTCCGAGGTCTACGTCGGCAGCAGAGAGTCGCCGGTCTCGCAGAACGGCAGTTATCATTCCAGTGGGGATCTCTACGAGTTCAAAAAGGTGAAGAGCGAGATCTACGTCAGCAAAGACTCCAGGACAGAACGCTACGAGCACGAGAAGTCGGATGGGAACATTTATGGGAACCGAGATACGGTCAATGACGTCTATAGTTCCAGGGAGCGGAGCGATCTGTACTCCTTTAAGCAAGCCGAGGCGATAGATGTCTTTGGGGACGAAGAAGACGACGAAGACGCCGAGAGGACGTGGCCCGATACCCCTCCACCTCTGCCGCCGAGGCTCAGGCATCTGCCACCTGTTCACATGAGCCTCGAAGACAGGCACAAGGTTGCTGGAAGGTCCAGGTCCCTCCCGCCGCCTCCACCTTATCGACCTCCACCTCAGCCCAGGGCGCCTATCACGACGAGACACCTGGGGTACACCAGGTCCGTCGTCGACGATGAGAGCTATGTCTGAAAACACGACGGACCGGGTCGACCGACTTCCTGGATAATCAAAGAGCCGAGTCGTAGCCGAGACACCGACAGTTCTTCAGAGCTTACTAGGTGGAACTCGTGATCTCGGTGTGACTAAAACTAGTCGAAGCAAATGAACTGTTAGTACGAGCTGTCTACTGTCGGAGACCTCTCCGCAAGGTCGTCGTCGAAGCGCAGCGCAAGGTGTCGAGGATTTAGATCCAACTATTCTATGTATATTTCCTTCAATCAGACACGGATCTAGAAACGGGATGGAACGAAACTAGCTATGCGGATGTGGCGTCGTTTCGCTGGTACCATTGTGTTGTCAGCATCAAGAGACGCTCTCGTCGAACGATCTTATAGCGGTTATTCAGTGATTCAGGGTGCTTCCAGCCTTAACGCATAAGTCGTTAGATATCCATATAGAGACGCTACGGTTAAGACTAGATAAGACTATAAAGCGCGAACATATGACAAGACTCGAGTCGAGGCGATGTATAAGTAGGAATTGTAATTTGAATAATGTGTCCGAAGTGTTCTCGCGATTGTTCTCCTGCTACATTTGGCCGTAATTGTCAAAAGGAAATTAGTCTTAGTGTTGCCGCTGTTGATCGACCAAAAATTAAGTAATACCTCCGGGATCGAGTGCTTACATTTCGCCGATCGAGAGACGAGAAAACGTTACCACTTGTAGAGAAAAGAAAAATGGAATAGGTCGTTTTTTTTTTAATTCGTTTGCGTCGATGGCTTTATATTTAGGAGCCTACGAAGTAAATGTCTCGCGATTTCAAGACCGACTGTTGGAATTATTTTTGTTTAATATATGGTAGAGTAAAGTCAGAGGACATGTTTTAGAATTCGCAGTGTAGTTCTCTTCGACAAAGCATTCTACGTTTTAAATGGTCGAATCGAGAGTTCCTGGAGTAGCCTCATTTCGGAAATTAACGTTATCCCTCGTTTCGCAGAGGTCGGTCGAATCGATTTAAGAGCAGTCTCTCGTATAACAAAACATGACACTAATAATTACCTAACAGTTGTAACTTAATTTATAGGTATAGCACGTACAGACATTGTTGTAGAAACGATCGCACGCTGATCGCATGGATGAAGCCAAGTGCGATATTATCTTAGCGAGTACGATAGCAAGAGGATTGCCTCTAAGATTTTTAATTCTTTGTACATAATATATCTGTAAACTTTTATATCGCTGAATTTATAAACGTAAAAATATACATTACACGATGCCACTAAAATAATATGTATACTTATACCTAAATTATATATGACGAAACTATTGAAGTAAATATATTTCCTATTTTATACAGCTAACAAGTCATCCTTGTTGAACCACATGAAAATCTGAACAATCGATCTTAATTGTTATAAAAGCATTCCATTTTGTAGACTCAATTTCTACACCTTTGCCCCTGAAGATTAATAATAGCCTTAATTAGTCTACCATCAAGAAATATAAGGAGACATGACGCCTATAGTCGATTTCACAGAAAATGGCTTCATAATCGGGATCCAAGATTTTCGATTTTCGCTGATCTAACGATGTGAGCGCTACTTGCGGAAATTGAGAGAACTCCAATCTTACGGGACTAAAACATTTTTTACCGATGTAAATTACCCTAAATGCTTTTAATTTTGCAATTAAGGTACGCAAAGTGAAACGATAATCTGCGCATGATATACAGAATGTGATGTTTTTAACGCGATAAAAACTAGCGAACACGCTTATAGACGATAATTTTTAATTGCAAAGTTTCATCGAGGAGGCGGTCTTGGCACTAGATCTGGAAAAATCTGAATATCTTGGATCCCAAAAGTGGGAACGATTTCAATACATGACGTTGTATCTCCTTATACTACTTCGCGGAGTCTACCTGAACTTCACTGTGACAGTTTTTGTTTCTCACACTTCAACTTCTGGGTGGACTCCAGTTCACATTCCGTTTCATTGGGGCTAATTGAGGTTATATCTATTTCTATAATGAAAATCAACGAAGCATGGAGCTCGAGGAATTTGCGAGTCTTCAATTAGACCGGCCAGTGTTGCATGATCTCAGGGTGAGTGTAGCCATTAAACTTTCCTGGAAAAAAGTTCCCTATAATTTCCCAATTACACCTTAAACCCCCGTACATATTCCCCAGACCGAGGAGCAACTGAAAAGGCACACTTTGGACGGGAACTTGGAGCAAAAGCCAATAGAACGGGCGTTACATCTTTTAACGTAAGTACATGATTTAACATTATTGCATAAATTAAAACGACACCACCTGCGGTTGTTTATAGCCTCGCAATCCGTAGTCGTAAGGAAATAAAACGCCGCGAGAGAGGTGAGCGGCGGTCATATGAATTTTCAGCAGGCAATTAAATTTTCATGTATGTACATTTTGTGGCATGTAACCTCGTGAGTTTCGCTTTTCGCACGTGAGTTATAAACGCTAAAGTACGCATTGTCCCCGGCGACGACGCATCCTCGGCATGCTGTACACGCTGAGGGATATTTTTAGAAAGTTTTCGTAGGCGGTGAAGTCTCCTCGGATAGCTCGCTCGAATCATCGCGGCTTTACTCACCGCGATCAATTCAGGAAAGCCTTGACGACCTAACATAGCGTAATTGCCGATTGGGTACTGAGTCAAGGCTCTCCGTTTACGTAATCGAAGCGCAATTACTGCAACATATAGATATGTATAATTTAACTCTTACTCCACGATCTATCAAGCCATCTCGGAGACGCGAATGGACGCGCGGCGTCACCATCGGTGAGTTTTTACGCGCGAAATCACGACCGACCAATAGGAAGCTCAACGGTCAGTTCCCATTAAAACGATTTTTTGCCGCGTCTCTGCAAAATTACATGCAGCAAAACGCCCGGATTAATATGCAATTTTGTCTCCGTTATTCATATTGGATATCCCAATCTATTAGAACGTTTTGCTGCACGCAATTTTGCAGCAATGTTACGAGTGAAAAGGTAGCTTAACTCAAAGGAAAAAAGCACCGACAGGTGGCCAGGGGGTTGATTTTGTACTTTTGGTAAGTCCTCACTTCTTGCACTTTCATCTCACTTGAATCTATTCATCCGATTTTGTACCTGCCGAGTGAAAATACGAAATCCCTAGACTGAAAACATGATGGACAACGTTTTAAGAATAGCGTACCATATATGTGCCAATACCACTGCAGTTAAAGAACGGTTTGAATTTATAACTCACATTGTACATACAAACGAAGAATTACGAGAAGTTCTATGCGCGACATAATTCAGAGATGAAAATTAATTTTACAGAACGATAACAAATATGACTTAATATTCCGTTAAATATTATGACTATGAAATTGAAAATTGGTTGACCGCTAAAGATGTCTAAGATATAGTTAATGCAAAAATCCCAAGAAAAGTTATTCTAGCAGCCATTCGCGAATTAATGTTTCTCTTGCATTTTCGTGCAAGTCAAACGATCAATTCCCCAGGCCCACCACGAGGAGGTTGCTGCTCAATGGGGCCTATCTAGGAACACTAAACCGTCTACCTAGACACTCATCGTGTCACCTATCCGTTACGAGACTTGAGATGTCACCATGGGATTTCGCTCATTTCTTCCCTCGGGAAGAAATGATTTTAAAACTTGCTTAAATATTTAACTTTACAATATCTTAACCTACTCGAGAGACCACTTTCGCCAGGAGCAAGAAAAAGTTTCTGTCAGAAGGGTCTAAAGTATTACTTTCGACACAAAAGCAGTTCTTAGTAGTGCAAGCGACCGTACAACCCGACAACCGGCCGCAACGCACGCTTCATCTTGTCGACCGCCAGGGGGAAGTGCGCGCCGCATAGTGGAACTCAGATGGCACAACCTTAGGGTTGTTCGTTTTGCCTACACTTTCTACACTTTTACGAAAAGTGTACACTTTGGCGTTCGTTTTGCGAGTGAATATACACCGAGTGTACACTTTCTCTACACTTTTTACCCTCGATCCCGAGCGAGTGCAAGAAGGGTAGTCCGCGAATTTGGCGGTAAATTTCAAAATTGAAAAGACCAACAAACAGGAAAATATCAAATTTATGGTAACATCTCAACGTAATATAAATAGAAGTAAATATTAATGCACCTTCTTCATGTATAGAACGCTTTAGCGTTTTAGTTTTGTACATAATGTTTGAAAAAATTTACAATAATTATGTATTACTACGTAACCGCGGTTGGAATGAACTAAACTATAATTTTTCACTGTTGTAGTTAAATTGTTTTTCATTCTACTGCAATAATATTGTGATCCTTATTGATCCTCAATACCTGAAATTCGTGAAAGGAATTTTCATCTTCTACAATTACAAGATAATAGAACGAATTGTAGGATTTGAAGAAAACGAAGACAGCTCAAGAAGGAAGGCTGGAAGAAGCATTACTTTTTCGTATTCATCATTGTCCGATACAGATAACCTCAAAATCGCGTACCTCTCTACTTAATCGGTCATCTTGGACTTTCGTGAGGTTTCTGGTGTTCGGGACGTCGATGAAAGTGTATCTACCCTTCTGCACTTTTCAAGGAAAGTGTAATACACTCGTTGCCCTCGAGTGTAGAAAGTGCAGTCAACCCGAACAAACCTCTTGCATGTCGCAGCGACGCGACACACTTTGCACCACCAACAACTGCAGACACTAACGGCACGAACATTGTCATGCCAGTAAATTCTACCGTAACGCAAAATGCAAAAACAAAAACACTCGACTTTAAGTATGGCGCAAAAGCAATCGTTAATAGTGCAGACGAGCATACGACCCGACAACCGCGCGCAACGCACGCTTCACCTTGTCGACCGCCAGGGGGAAGTGCGCGCCGGAAAATGGTAGTCAGATGGCACAGCCTCGCATGTCGCAGTAGAACCACGTCACACTACGTACCGCCAACAGCTGCAGACTGTAAAGGTGTGAATAGAATTCACGCCTGCAAACTCTACCGATTCGCAGCAAAAGTAAATCTTGCTCTGGGTCCAGTGGTCCATGAATAGAACATTAAATGCAACGAGGTTTCTTCCGCAACCGATACCAAATTTTCGAAGAGACTTGAGATCCTCGCCATGGGGAGGGTGTCTCCAAAGGAGAGGAAGCTAATCGAACGATATTAATTGGCTGCATAATAGAGGGTAGGGTTGGTTCTCATTATTCGGATGAATTTCATTCACTCGGAAATGTTATTAACGGTTGGGGAATTAAAACTTGTTTTCCAAATTGGAAATTCCAGATTTTGTCCTGGAGGGCAAATGCGAGTTTCACACGCGGACTTCCGATTTAGGTTTTAATGTTGTTAAAAAATTGAAAAATATGTATATGCAACTATCAGCTACTCTCTGTTGCTACTCGTTGACATAAAATGGGATTGCGTTGTGACGCGTCACTCGGTCTTTTACGCATTGTAATTAACAAAAAGAAAAAAATAAAGAATCAGGCCAGACAGGAATGAACTAAAATCGGAGAGTTGCTCCCCTTTAGCATTTTCACTAGATTCGAATTACACAATCGACCCCCAGGTGAAACATAATTAATGTCAGGTATTGTAGCAACGCTTCATTGTACTCTCCGTCTGTCGAGACCAGATCTTCTCTTTTCACTTGTCGTAATAATGATGATAACAATGTTTAATCACGTTTCATAGAAAAGAATAGAGGGCATCTTCCTGGACATGACATCTTGTACAATTTCAAGAACCCCTGGGATTTTTATCGTGTCATTTCATTGTAAATGGTATGCTGAAACGCAAATGGAAATTTGTGTAGAATTATTCATAATAATGTAATTAAAGGGATAATTAAATGGGTATAAATATTGCGCAATGTGGCGTGCAAGGGGCGGGTAAGAGAAATGTATACAGTATGTCTCAGAACTCGTAGTAATCCCTAAAACTGTAGAAATTAATAAAATATGAAGTGGAAACATTTTGATTTTTCCCTCGGGTAGTTATTTACCGAGTCATTAACGATTAAGGTTAATTAATCTCGAACTTATATACGACGCTCAGCGCGCGTCCCGGACACTCATTTTTTCACACAATTTTTCTCTCATCCTCAAATTAATGACAATAATTTAAGTACTACAACTTGAGTACCTCTGAAATCGCATGTCGGAACTAATTAATGCGTTACTAATTAATTAAATCATTTAATTCTCGGATGTGAGTCTAGCCTCTGCGCCGATGCTAGCTCGTTTGAATTCCATACCCGAGATGGGCAACTTTAATCGTTAATAACTCAGTAAATAATGCTTTAAGAGAAAAATTAAAGGGCCTTAAATTTCACCAACCATCAATTTTGGGGATTATTTGGGACACCCTGTATGGAAGTCTCTCGGTTTGTCCCCTGCCTCGCCTCCCTCTTCTTCTTGATTAGACAGGCTTGTAGCGGGGGCATCTTGGCGTAAGACTTCGGCCACTTTCGGGCACGTCCGGCATCGCTCGGGCGCAGTCGCCCGTACATTATGTGCCGGATAACACGGGTTCCGATTTAGTTGTCATCGGTCTCCGTTGCGTTTGGTTGTGCCGTTTCTCCCGTGTTAATCGTTTCTCATTGAAATGAATGCACAAACGTCTTTGCCAAGGTGCAGGCTCTTGGGATTCTGTTATATTCACGGATAAAATGACCCTTCGAGATGTGGCAAGAAGAAGGCGAACCTCCGTTTGAGAGTGCTCTCGACGAGTAAGTATGATGATCTCCGCCGTGGAGATGCAACTGCAATCGATGATGACTTTATCTGTCCCTTCGGCGCACTAAAAATACATCGGGTTGGTTGAGCATGTGGATACCGGAACGGTGAACCATACTCGTCAAGCGAGACGTTCGTCCGTTCAAGGCCAAGGATTCGTGTTTTAGGTTATCCACAACTAGTATTTACGATGCTGTGTAGGACACTCGCATAGATGGATGCACTAATTGCATGCAAATTGTATCTCGAACGCATTACGTTTATCCCCTCTCGGGGACAGATCTTTGCGTGAGCAATCGGCGTGATTCTAAGAACGTTCAGGGACAGTTTGCTCTATTTACCATATCTACTGTCACTTGATTATTATACTCTGGAACACTGGATGTAGTTTTGAAAAAGGCTGACTTAATACTTCTTTTCTTTCTTATTCGAGTATGACGCATGTTTTGTAACTTTGTTCGATGAGATCGTGTCATCGATTGCGACAATTATACAGTTGAACTTCTCCGCCTGATCGGGTAAATAGGTAACTGTATTGTGGAACCTCCATTCTGGCCGAGACTCATTTGAGTTGAGGTATTATTAGCACATCGGCCCCACCTGTGAATAGTTTCGTTACGTTAGTAGTACTTTGAATCTAATTTGAATAATGCTTATTTCAGGAAAGGAGATGACATCCAAAAGTTGAGTGTCATACAGACTTTGCCCAACCTCTTGGCTACGGACGCCCAATCATGTATAACGAGGGTATTACCCAAAGTGCAGCAAACTCTGCAGTTTGCTTCCACGGAGTTCCATGTAGCTGCTTCATCCACCTTCAAAACGATATTGGAACAACGGCTCGTCAGTCATACAATCTTTACGCAAACGTTTCTCCATGGCATCTTAAGTTCGCTAGACAGCCGAGACCCACGTAATATGATCTTCTCTACTTACTTTTTATTTTTACAATGGCACAAATTTTAGTATCTTTGTACAATGATATAAACATGTTTAATTATAGTCGTAGCTCATGCATGGTTGGAGACCTTACTGGACGTGATCGAGTTACTATCCATAGATGTTATAAGACAAGAGGTAAATAACAAGTTTTCTTTGCTGAACATCAGTAGTTAACTTCTAACTATTTGACAAGAAGGAAGACCGCCTATTTCAGTTTTGCTTGACATACAAAACAGAAAAAATGAATTCCAAAGTGTTGATTCAGAGTTTCGATTCTGTACATTGTGTTTCATTACATTGCACTAGTGTTTTAGATAAATGTAATTAATCAGTTTAATTGTTTTACTTTGTTTTGTACAGATTCTTCCAATAGCTATAAACAAAGGACAACTATCTCAGCCCATCAGTTCGAGAATAATGTGCTGCAAGTTGGTTGGAAAGATTTGCACTCGATTTGATCCTGCTATGTGAGTATTAAATATTTATATTCTTATTTTTTACTGTAATCGAAAGCGTTTAGTAACTGGATATTACATTATTATTTTGGTACTTTATTGGTATATAGTTGTACATTAAATTAAGTCTGTATAAAATATCTTTCAGGATTAAAAAAGAAGTCTTACCAACCGTGCAATCTCTTTGTCAAGATGTAAGTAGCGAAGTGCGTGCATGCATATGTTTGCAGCTTCGTTACGTTGCTGAGGGTCTGGGGACCGAACATTTAAAACCACTATTGCTCCCATCTCTTGTGGAATTAGCTAGTGATGAAGAGAGTATAGTAAGACACGCCTCTGTACAGACAATAGTACACTTGTTGCCTCAGCTTCATCAAGGTAAGATAAATACTTTCATAATTATGCACTTTTAGAGTTAATAATAATACACTGCCATTTTCAGAAACAATAAAGGGTATTATAATACCGCTTGTGAGAAAACTATGTGAAAGTGCTCTTAAATCGGACGATAATGTGGTTTGTGTGATTTCTGAGGGATTTGGCAAGCTTGCCCTCGGCCTCGAAGGTGAGAACATTTTACCAATAAGTGAAAATTAATAGAAACATATTGAATGTAAATTCATTATGAATATTAATTCATTTTTATAGAATCCCTACAACCACCCGAAAGGGCCTGGTTTCTAAGATATTATCAACAACTTGCGCAAATGGGAATACCATCCATGAAGAAAGAAAATACAAAACAAGATTTTCCTTTTGTGAGTTAACGGAACATTTGCATTTTTAATAATACGTAAAAAACAACACTTCGAGGATTCTTCACTAAAATTATTAGATCTTCCTAACCCGTTGAATTCAATGGTACGAGTAGAACTCGTATACATATACTTTATTCAATTTGTTAATGGGTTTAAGAATTATTCTCTGAACATTATCACGCTGTTTCCTTTAATTGGATTTTATTTTTCCAGGTAAGCAATGACCCCCTCGTGAACGAAACATACGTGGAATGTCGCAGACAATGTGCTTTCAATATTCCTGCAATGTTTGTCTTTGTAAGTGGCTTTGTAACGCCAGACGAACTAAAATCATTGCTCGCGACATTTACTGATTTAGCAGGAGATCCTTATTACATGGTTCGGAGAACTATTGCTTGTGGCATTTACGAGGTAAGAACTAATAACGTATTAGTAATAATGAAAACATCAATTTTTTTCGATGCGTTTCATCCTGTATTGCATCGTGTAGGTTGCAAAGGTTTTACGATCACGTAACGCAGCCATAAGGGCAGTATTAGTAAGGTTACTGAAAGATGATTCCGAGGAAGTATTGCAAGGTTTGGTTCCTCACATAGCAGGAACGCTAGAATTGTTGGTGCAAAGTCACTCGATTGGAACTGGACAAATGGTAACTTTATTACATTATGCATCTGAATTAAATTAATTAATGGTCATCTTTTTCATACAAATTTGCTTTTATTACCCCAGGATTCATCGGTTGTTGAATTAGGACGAGCTTTATTAAAATGCGAAGCTGTAATAGCGACCACGCACAATTGGCGACTTTCAGCGTTGATGTTCGAACAGCTTGAGACATTGCCAAAATGTTTTCCAAGTGATTTCATTTATACCTATTTTGTTCCTACGATTGTGACAAGAGCATTGAACGCGGTTAGTTTTAGATTTAATAGTGTGAATTATTTGATGGCTGTACATTTATGATTATATATTTTTTTTTTATTACATCGCAATTTATTACTTACACAATTATTACATTTTAGAGGCCAAATCCAGTTCGATTAGCTGCTTGCAGAACGTATCTTACTTTTCTAAGGTACAATCTGAAGACCATGCAAAGGACTGAACTTCGGAACAGAATCTACACGGATTTTGCTCGCAGTCAAAATTGCTATGTCAGAATGTTGTTCATCCGTATGATGATAGAAGCTATGGTGATATTCTCGTCTATATACTTCAGGGAATACTTTTATACCACACTACTCAGCTTGACCGAAGATCCTGTGGCAAATGTCAGGCTGAAAGTAGCCACATTGTTACCTACGTTAAAAAGTATCCTGCAACTTCCTACTGACAAAAAGCTTCTGGCTACGTTAGAAGCGAGTGTCCGTAATTTAATGAATAATGAAAAAGATAGAGACGTAATTGCCGCTCTGACAAGTGCGATACACAAGATGGATGGAATCGATATTAAATATGAAAGACAATCGGTAAATTATTATCTTAAAAGCGTAACCTACTGACAGCACCTTTTGCAGTAGTTCTAAATATTTTTTTGAATAATACTTTGCAGACTCAAACCAAAGTACACAAACTCGATAGCGAAGATTTGCGAAAATATGAGGAGGAGAAACTATTGGCTGGAATGGTTCCGAAGAGGTCGAACATGGTGCCACTCATGTCAGGAACTGGAAAGGTGGGACGGAAGCAACAAACTCAAAAAATGGGTCAGTATAACATTATTATTTTTAAGTGGGGAAATTGCATAATACGAGTGTTAATATTTATGTTGCATTGTTAGATGGGCAGGGAAGAATAAGCAGTGGAGAAATTCATACATCGAATGGTGGAAAACAAAGCGAACCTCTTTCGATGGAAACTGTATCGAGATCTATGTATGTTCATCGTAGTGGTATTGTTAAAGCATGCATTTTCTGATGGTGCATAGACCCAAGAAAGAAATGACATTGTTACTTAAAAGAGTCATGTCTGCATTTTTTAGGTCGCAACAACCTCTGACCAGGGGAAGACCATCCTCAATGAGTGATTCCATGAGTAAGTTTTCGAACAAACGTAAGCAATTTTTTAAAATGGTTAACAGTCGTTTAATGGAAACAAAAGTCGCGTCGTTTGAATCACAAATTATTTCATATACGAATATACTTTTTTCTGTTACAGAGAGCGCAACTTCTAGACCATCGGATGTGTCAAAAGCAAGGTACGCAGGCGTACAAAAATCTAGCCACATTACAGTCTTAGACGGTATCTTAACAAAACGTAAAGTTTTGTACAAGACAATAAGTGTTCAAATTAAGAGACAGGAAACCAAGAACCGTTTGCCTGTTTCGCGTTCTAACGTCCTAGCTTTTACTACGTACGTTACCATATCCCTACCTTCGTGACATAAAGCACATAAATTGCATCGTAAGTCAATGTCATATGGAGGTTCATGGGAAATGCAGCATCCACGGGAGACCCTCCTTCCTCCGTGCATGCGATGACGCGAATCCGAGATATGTATGCATGATCGGAAAAGATATGTGCATGAATGGTTGGGAATACTAACGAGACCTATAAGCCATCCATGTGCTTTTAGTACTTCTAGCGACAACTTAACATCGAGTTGGGCGCGTCTCACGTCCAACAGCACCTTACTAACGCACCCCTGGGAGAGACTCGGCCGATCCGCTTCTAACGTTAGCCTAAGCTCAGTTAACCCCGCCGGAAGTTCGTGCAATCAATACGATTTGCAAAAGCCCCAGTGCAACTGCTACGAATTGGTGGGACGGCTCGTGCAAACGCGTCTTGCCATGTCGAACCCAAGCGAGCAGGACTATAAAACCAAAGTCTCTCGGTGTCCCTGCTTTAACGCGGACGTGGACTGTCCGAGGACGAGCGGGCAATCGAGCCAAAAACACGACTACCCTAGCCCCGACTTAACTAAGTCATTCGTACTAACCCAATTAAAGGGTGAAAAGCAAGAGTTCCTACAGAACTTTTTACTTACGAGGGAGAGCTTTGATAGTAAAGATAAGGGCCCGGACCTGGCCGCTCTTCGCGCCCTGACCAACGCCGCTCACTACAACTCTTGTTGGGCTTTTAGCTCCATGCCTGAGATACCCGTCACCCTGCTGGACGACGAGTTTCTCGTAGACGCTGGAATCCGCATCCCGTCCCAGCTGTCGACCAGCCAGAGCACCTCGAAGATACCTAATCTCCAAGACATCATCTACAGGAATCGAAGGGAAGGAAGCGCCGACAGGTCGCGGAGGAGCAGCGCCGTTTTCGATAAGGGGAAAACTAAAAGGCACTCGTCCGAGTACGAGGACTGCATCAAACTGAGGACCACTGTCATAGATCCAACGAAGGGCGACAGGAATTCGGTGGATTTCGAGGATGGATTGCGCCAACGGTCGTCTAAGGAGGATCAGCTGTTCGGAAAGTCGGAAGCCAGATCGAAGAGGTACTCGGCTGGAGTTCCTCCGGAAAAGTCCCGATTCGGCTTTGAGACGGGTCAGATGAAGTCTGCCGATGACAAGTTCAGAAGGAACTCCATGGTCTTGGAGAAGGATAAGTCGAAGGCTAGGAATGAGACCCAACCCAGGAGTGTCGTTGACAGGAGTAAACGTCATTCCGTGATTTACAACAGCACCAAGTTCGTCGATACGAAGGACGTGAAACCGAAATTTAAACGACATAGCATGGAGGTCGTGGATTTTGCTCCTGTTGACAGGGTCGTCCGAGCTTCTAGGAGATACTCTACGTTGGATGTTAACCATAATCAAGGCTCTAGTAAAATTCCGTTGAGAAACTGTATCTCACATTCTTCGTCCGGTAGTAGAACTGCACCTTCCACTAGAGCTTCCAGCCCGACCAGACCTGTGGTACATTTGTCTTTTGATTTGGACAGAAAGAGTCTCCAGAGCTCCGCCAGGGAACGATTTCTTAGTAGATTTAGCTCGAGCGACGAGGAGGTCGATAAGCTTTGCCAAAAAATTATACATTGCCAGACGGCACCGCCTAGTAGGGCTTGCAGCCCTAGGACCAGAGATAGTAGGCTACCCGTTCGACTGCAAAGGAAAAAACTCTGAAATTTGCATTTCTACGGTTCATTGCTATTTAATCGATGCATTTATTTTGATTCGAGATACTTCACATTCGTTTGGTTAACATTGATGAACTCGGTCGACGTTAATTGATTGCCTTGTAAGGAACTTGCCTGTAATTAAGATTCAAGAATGTGCAGAATTAAATTAGCAACACAAGTCAACACCAAAGGTGAAGATCTCTGGGTTTTATACGAATGGCCTATCTTTTGAATCATGCAAGTTCCATATTTAGCAGACAATTCGTATGAATTTTGTTGTGCAATATTATCATTGAATATTGTAAACGTGTTTTCTATTTTGAATTTAAATTTTATTCGATTGCATATCCATTGGTGGTGATTATCATTGATTAACGTAATTTTAAAGAAAGAAGTTTACTCGTCTTTGTGTATTTACTTGCTTGGCAAAAAATTGATTCGAGAAACGAACAGGGTATTTGAAAAGGAAAAAAAGAAAAAAAAAATGAAATTTCAAGTACCGTCTATTTTACGCTGCCTCGTTCTTACCAACGGTACTTACCATAATTTCATGCCATTATTCGGAGCCGTCTACTTGTGAATCCAAGATCTAATTTATTCTATTGTACTGCACAGTATTTCAGGAGATAGTTTTGCCTATCTGATTTCTGACTGTATATTTGCAGGATAATTTATACGAAGGTCATTTGCATGAGTCATTCGTACACAATTCCGTTACCATAGGCCTTACTTACCATTATAACTGAGCTTCCGTAATTTGAAAATCGTTTACTTTAGTTTCTCTTTTATCTTTTAAGCGCTACGCGTTGGCAACACCAAAATTCAATCGAAAACGTGAACCGGAAGACTGTTAAATATGAAAAATGAAGACGATTAATATTAAGAGAGATTATGCGAGCTATTTTTATTTTCTTAGATGCGATTAGTGTAATTGGCCCGATAGTTTCTTTGAACGGGGCCTGAAACTTGAAATAATAATTAGTAAAGTACTGGTATAATCGAATTCTGGCTGAAGGACATAACAAAGAAGATGGGTTTTTTCAAATTCAGGCCCTGGTACAAGTCACAATTACTGAAGCAGCTGATGCTATTACTGTCGTAAGGTAGATTCTAATGCGCTAGGTAGACTTATTAGTTACAGTGCGTAATATTCCAGTATTGGAGCAATTAGTGTAGGTTTATGCTCGACTAGCCATCCCTGATATTTAACAAACTTTTGAATATAAGGGATATCTATGAATAACGGCACTAGTCTATGGATAAATTTAAATATAAAAATGTATAAAAAGAAAGCGAGCAGTTACTTTTCGAAGAGACTCGCCACTAGCTCGACATATTAGCGATTACTCCGTCTACAAATAATTATTGCGGTATAGCTTGGATCTTATTATTGCAGTTAAAATATTTTATTAATTATTGTTAATTTCACGGCCTGCAATTCTACGACCTGGCCAAGGCGTGATGTATACCATTTTACTCGAGAGGAAAATAGTTTTATATGCTCACGAAAAAAAAAAAAAAGAAAAAAGAAAGAAAAGAAATGTTTACTTTAACTGTCTTGTATTCGAGATGCAGCACTGATATTAATGATTTAGTTACCTATGGAATAGGCTCACTTTTCCTTGTAAATGATAGAATATGAGAATATTTCAATTACGATTAATTCCTTTCTGGAACAACAAAGAGTTAGAACGTTGGACTACTAACTATATAGAATAGTCCCATGACTGCCCTGTGGATCATCCCTCACTATCAATTTTAATCCGATTCCTGTAACAGTTTAAAAGCATGAGCAATATTAGAGATGTCAACGAATTCGTTAAATGTTTGTTACCTTACAATGAATGCAATAATTCTTGCTTACATTTTCAACGAAGCGCCCGTAAGAATTGAACCAATCGATCGTATCGCCAAAGGGGAACCAAATGACATTAATTAATTTATTAAAGTGTATTCCCTTGTTACTGAAAAGAAAGGGTTCTAAATATTTAATAAAACGCATCAGAGCTATCCAAATAGCGAACGTTCTACCGTTCCGACAAAAGGAACAATGTATAGAAATTAAAAGTACCAGTATTCATGGTAAACCTGGGAAAGTTTATATTTAATTAAAAAATACATAATCGATCGGTCCGATTTCTCGCGCGCACGCGTTGCATGTAATTATTCGTTCATTAAATCAATGAAGACACCAAAATGTGCTTTGGGATGATCTCCTAGGCCCGTTAATATTAAACAAAGGTATATCGTTAACAGTAGTAAGGGGCACTAGTCACGTACGCTCCGTTAACCGAAGAACAATGTATACTAAAGTCGTAACAATAAATTATATATTTGTGCAGCACAAGACCTGCGTCCACGAAGAGGTCATGATAATAGATTATCCGAAGAGGGTAAATGGCTGCGGATTGCGAACATGATAAGTCCGTAAAGGAGGTCTGTAAAATAAAGGTAGAGAAGTCTAGAAATCTCGTTTCATGAAACAACCACAGGGCCATTTTTTTTTTTTCATATACCGAACTACTGTGGTGTTGAGAACCCACGTTCGACTGGAAACTTCATCCACATCTTCTCTCACGTCTAAGAACGTGCAAAATTATTATTAAAGAAAGTCTGACACGGTGATAAAATGTAGAAGCATAAGCTTAATCGCGTAGACGAAGACGAGATACAATATTGAACCGTATTTATGTGGTTTGGAGGTGATCATGGATCGCGAAGACGACTTCGCAATGGCGTAATCGAACTAGATCGATGAGCTTAAGGTGAAGTGATACACGTCGAGAAATTTGATCGACATCGGCAAACAGGATTCTTCTAAATGCCTACGTTACCAACGTTCATATCTGTATAGACAACTTTTCCGAATTATACGGGGTATTGTACTAAATGGCATACTCAATATGTTCTTTCCGTACAATAATTATAAAGACATCTAAGGGAAACTCCAGAAATCCCATGGATTCGTGGTTTTCGATGCCCTAATTGGCTCTAGAGTGCCACCCTGCGCCATCTGTGATTTTACTGTCAACTAAATTTTCTCTCCGAGGCCTCGCGTTAACTTCGTTTTAGCACAGAAGCGCGTAAGACACTTTTTTGCCTCTATATCATTCAAATGCGAGTTTCTCGATTTCTAGAGTGTTCCAAATCGTTAAACAATTGTCCTTACACTTTCGTTTTTCATATCGAGCCTTCAATTGTATATCGAACGAAATGTGAGAGGTCGACGCCTTTCTTTTTCCTTCGAAAACCCAAATTTTGAAAGTGTCAGGATAATTAAATGCTCACGAGTCATGTGTCAAAGTTTCGGACCCTTACCAATACCCTTAAAAAAAAGTGTCTTTTTCGAATCGACTGATTTGACGGGGGGGGGTTCACTTCACCTTAATGAGTTTTGTGCTGTGACGAGAAAGAGAAAAATCAATTCGACGCACGTATATTGATTGTAAAGCTGCGACCCTTTGTTTCCACATATAATACATGCTGTCATTTTTACATAGTTCCTTCATTGAGATGCGGTTGTAATTAAAGTGCTTCTTCAATCTGCCACACGTCGTGCCATTTTGCGCCGTTATTGTGATTTCGCAAAGAAGAGTAATTAAGAGTAAATAGTCGGAATTACCGCAATTAGACGTTGCTCTTAGACGACGGGGTATAATAAAGGGGTAATGGTAATTGTCGTATCGTGTATTGGGAGAACCGATCAAAAGGGACGGATCATTGAATATTCCATTTATTTTTGTATAGATCTACAATAATACTATCGTTTGGTGCCAGAAAGGAAGTAAGAGATTAATGTATTATTAGAGAGACGTTATATACGTATATATATATAACAGGGAAAATATGTATGTATTTAAATGTTATTTCGAGTTGGTATGTAGAGATTAGTCACTTTTACTATGGACGGAGAGGTCCCGACGGATCGTTAGCGTCGTTATAATTAAACCCTGAATGATCGCTTGCTGTATTTAGCACTAACTTATATTACAGCGAGAGATACACTTCAGATCTTACTTTCGAATCACTGTGTAAATTATTCTTCGTCGAAATTTAACGAACTCCGTGTAGCTTTCAGGAATATATTCATTTCGAAGGTCTTTCGAACGCAGGGATTATATCCCCCGCGAGAAACTAAATTTACGGATGTTATATTTTATCCAATGATCTTTAAAAATCTAATATCTCTATGAATAACTATCGAGTAGAGTTGTTCTCTTGCAAAACTACTTTCCAACTCTTCCTAAGATGTCGCACGGGATATTCGATACTTCGTAGATTTAATTTAACCGCACGATGGTAGATCGTGAGGAAATATCAAAACCTTTTCGTATCGTACCTCTGTCTAGCTGTCTGTAAGTTTTATTTAAACCAAATCTTACGGATAATATCACAGGGCACTAAATTTAAATCCTTCACTGTACACACACCGCACTTAGTTAATAAAATAAATTTCTGTTTTCCTCAAAACCTGCGTCTTTACCTTATTCCCAACTTTTAAGGTGAAGTGAAACACGTCGAGGAACCTGATGGACTTCGGTAAAGAAGATTTTTCTAAATACCTACGTTGCCGACGTTCGTTTTTATATTGACTGCTGGGTCGAATTATATTGGGTAATGCACTAAATGGCATACACCACTTGTCGTTTTCGTTCAATAATTATAAAGGAATCAAAGTAAAACTCCAGAAATTCACGGGATTCATGCTTTCTGGGGCCCTAATTCATTGCAAAGGGACACCCTGCGCCATCTGTGATTTCCAGGTCAATTCATTTTTCATTCCGAGACCTCGTATTCCCATCGTTTTGGCACAGAAGTGCATAAAACACTTTTTTTGCCTTTATCCCGTTCAAATGCGAATTTATCGATTACCAAAGTGTTCTAAATTGTCGTAAAATTGTCCTGACCCTTTCGTTTCTCATATCAGATAATTGTATATTGATCGAAATATGAGAGCTTCACGCCATTTTGACTCTGGTCTGGGCTGTTAAAAAATTTTTTCAAAAATTCCAAATTGTAAATGGATCAGGACAATTCTTAGATGATCAAATGTGTCAAAGATGTGTCAAAGTTTCAGACAGTTTGGTCTAATACCCTTCAAGAAAAGGGTTGTATTCGAATCGACTGATTTGAAGGGGGTTTTACTTCACCTTAACGTGATATGAAAGAGTCAGCCTATATATACGTATATATATCTGATAAGAAAGGTATCCCAGGTCAATCTCTCCGATTTGATTTCTTTTATAATATGTTATAGTAGACTAAAAACTAAGCGACACGTATTTTTTTTTATCTGCCATTAAACACTTTAAGGGGGTGAAACCACCATCCAAAGTAAGGCCTGTGAGGGGTGGCTCACCCCTTAATTTTTTGTTTTTAATTGAGGAAATTATATTTTTCATTTCTCGTTACGAGACAGCTTTTCCAGGTGGATTGGTTAAAAAATATTATGTTCTTGTGAGTGAAACTGCCAAATCGCCCCTTGACATGCCTTACTTTGGATGGTGGTTTCACCCCCTTAAAGTGTTTAATGGCAGATAAAAAAAAATACGTGTCGCTTAGTTTTTAATCTAGTATAATATGTTATAAAAGAAATCAAATCGGAGAGATCGACCTGGGATACCTTCCTTGTGAGAAGTCAAATCGTTGGGGAAAGTATTCTCTGAATTGGGCGTACCGATTCGTTTCAAATTTTACCACGTGAATATCGAGGCCCTGAAGTAGGTCCTGAACCTCATAAAATTTCATTTTTCATCAAAAATTTATTTACTTATCAAGGACTAGAACCAACATGGAGTGGTCCGTGCACATTTTCGATGTTTTACGCTTCTTGGAGGCTTAGAAAATGTGGTAAATACATTCAGCAACGATTGCAAGAGAATGCTGGCTTGTCCTGCGGCAAACATGTGTTTTTGGAGCAAAAATTTAGTTGCAACTCAACGTCACAGATGGCGATGTTGGTCCGTCAAATATAAAGTCATGAATTCATGGAATTTCGATACTTGTATGTCAATCTTTTTATCATTACTTTACCGAAATGACATATGAAACCCTTCGGTTCGTATAATTCTCAACGTAGACTGTAAAAGACTTCAACATAAATATAAATGTCGGTAATGAAACGCACCAGCTTATGTTACCACTTGAGTATTCAAAACGGCATAACCACCAAAAAGGGTATAGATGAATTTTATTTTATCGACGTCGATTAAATTTCTTAGCGCCTTTCATGCCCTCTTAAGACCAATATGTTTCCCCTGCTGAAAAAAAAATTGTTGGGTTACAGTACGATATCAGGAAGGAAACTGAAATGATTAGATTGTAACGGAGCATTTTCAAATGTCTTTATTTTCACTAACCCTTTCGGTAAATCAAAGGCAATAGTTAATAAAATAAACTTTGCTGTCCTCTAAACCTGCGTCATGTTACTTCCAATTCTTAAAGGAATTTTAATAACATGAATCACCATCACAAAAAAAAATGGCATTTACGATTCGATATCAAGCGGGGTGGAGGGTCCAAAAACTACAACCGAGCATTTTTAAATATCTTTATTTTCACTACCCCTTTAAGTAAATCAAAGGCTTGAGCCACTACAATTTGCATGATTTTTTTTTGTTTTTTAATGTCCTTACCGTTATAATAAGTCAATCGCTTGATTTAATCTTCGATAGAAAAGGTTAGAATAATTCCGCATTCGAGATGAGATGCACGACGCCACGTTGGGTGGCACGAAGACGTAAGCTCTATTTATATCTTTTCTTTTTTGTATCATATAAAATCTGATTACTCGTACCATCGAGTCGGTCCTCGCTTTTCGCGACATCTAACTGTCTTTAGTATACGTGATGGCTTATCGATTTGCGGGAATCATTCGACGCCGAATTTTATTCTAATATTTACGGACCGTGCTCGAAACTTTTCGCCGCCGATCACGAGACAAAAACGCGTGGGTACAATTTCTACTTTTTTTTTTTTTAATTCGCAACGGTCTTCAAAATCACGTACAATATATCTAGGAGTAAAACGTGTTCGGCGGTAAAGAAGGGCGATATGAAAATAACGTGGACCTCCGGGGATTCTCTCGTTGAAAAATTCACGGGGGAAAAGTATCGTGTACTCATGTGAACGGATTGTCAAAGGAAATGGTTATCCGCTTAATAATGTACATACGCAAGACTACACCCTAATGGAATATCTCACTCCCTAAGTACTCGATACACGTTTCTTTGAGTTATATATATATGTAAGTCGTTTAGAATAGCAGCTGCAAGTCGGCGCGACTCTTCTGGTCGCGTCTTGAACGGTACACGTCTTGAACAGAATTCGATGAACGGAAGTGACCCTGTTAAGTTCCTGACACTTTCCAGGATCTACCGACGACACGGCGCGTCGTTCGGTAATTCATTTTTATACAGTCCGGAAAAGCAAACGAGGTTCCCAGCCGCCACGTGAAGAGCCATCGAGACGCGACATTAACCAACGGGCGTTTGAATTCCCCGCGCTAATTAGTCCATGAGTAAAAGAAAAAAAAACAAGATGCGCCACCGCGCGGTCTTTTCGACAGACTAATCTTATACAGTATCGATCCGACAAAACGTGACATGCGTTTAAAAAGCTCGGTTCACCCTGTCCACAGTGCGGACAGTATGAACTGTGCCATTTAAATGCACGTGACAATTAGTAAATTTACGTACGGTTTACTTTATATCCATTTTATGAGTATCGGTGTTATAACGGACTTAAGGTGAAGTGAAACCCCCTTCAAATCAGTCGATTCGAATACAACACTTTTTTTTAAGGGTATTGGACCAAACTGTCCGAAACTTTGACACGTGATTCGTGGTCATCTAAGAATTATCCTGACACGTTCAAAATTTGGAATTTTTGGAAAAAAATGTTTAACTTAGCCCCGGCCAGAATCAACATGGCGTCGACCTCTCATATTTCGATCAATCAACAATTATCGAAGGGTCTGATATGAGAAACGAAAGGGTCAGGATAATATTACAACAATTTAGAACACTTTGGTAATCCATAAACTCGTATTTGAACAGGATAAAGACAAAAAAAGTGTTTTACGCGCTTCTAGTCCAAAACGATGGGAATACGAGGTCTCGGAGTGAAAATTTAATCGCAGATGGCGTAGGGTGTCCCTTTGCAATTAAATAGGGCCCCAGAAAGCATGAATCTAGAGGATTTCTGGAGTTTTACGTCGATTCCTTTATAATTATTGTACGAAAACGACAGGTGGAGTATGCCATTTAGTGCAATACCCAATATAATTCGACCCAGCAATCAGTATAAAAACGAACGTCGGCAACGTAGGTATTTAGAAAAATCTTCTTTATCGACGTCGATCAAGTTCCTCGACGTTTTTCACTTCATCTTAAGCGTCGCATAAATGCCGCCTTATGCCGGTTTTATTGGTGATACCGGGATAAAACGGCGCGTAAACGATATTTAATACCAATAGTCATGACGTCGGTAATTATAAAATCGATGTAAAGTGGTACGTGTAAATATGTTCAATATTTTCTCGATATTTAACCATTTGCGCTGGCAATTAATTCACAGATTCACAGACTCTCGACGTACAGTGGCGGACATGAATGCCTCCCCTGCAAATACGGCATCGCCTGTGCTGGATGGGATGGCATTGATGTCTCCCAGTGTACGTGGCACGTCTTTCCAGCGCAACTGGTTAACTCCCAGTTATAAAATCGGTGTTAGGTGGCATGTAAATATACTCAATATATTGGCGCTTTGGAACTGGTACGTGTCGGGGCCGGTACGCGTCGGAGCCGATACGTGCCGGAACCGATACCTGTTGGACATTCAAAATCGACCTTTAGAGTGATTCACGTGCCTCGCGACGTCATCGAACAGTGGCTCTCCGCGCGAGTGCCCCAAACGTCGCCGACCTTCCCGAGCTCTAATTTATTTACAAGGTCTCCACCAGACTCAGTCAACGAATCCGCAGAAAATAATTATTTAGCCCCCTGGCTCAATATCTTTGCATAACAAAGAATACCATCGCGACCGTGAGAGAGGAGAAAGACGCGTTTCAAAGACGCTCTCCGCGGTCTCGCTGCTCCCACATCATGCAGGGCGGTATTCGCGGAGGAAATGATGCGACTATCGGCATCTCTGTAACAATTACCTATCGCAGAATGTGCAATCTAGCTTTTCCTCTACCGTATGCTACTCTCCAATGATGTGGTTTCAGAGCCAACCTTCAGCTGTGTGAACCTGGAATCCAGTTTGAGGCACAAACAAAATTAACAGGCTTATTTGAATGTTCTGTCATGTAGATGTTTGTGCCATGTTGAGTTTTGTTAGTACCATTTTTTTTTTTTTTACAAAAACCAAAACTGTTAACCCTTTGAACACGGAGCCATTTCGACATATGGGCGAAATTCGTCTGACCGTGCAGGCAATATTGGACCAAACGTCGAGGGCCTTAAGGCGCTTTAGTAGCAAAAGGGTTAAAAAAAAGGATAAACAAATTCCGAAAATGACCATTTTAACGTTTTTGAGGTCCTGGGAGGCTCTGAATTTTCCTAATGTCAGAGAACCCATTAGAGTAGAAAAATCCAAATTTCCATGATTTCGGAATTTGTTTATCTTTTCGAACCGCTTTGGTTTTTGTAAAAAAAAATACCACAAACAAAACTCAACATGACACATACGTCTACATCACAGGACATTCCAATAAGCCTGTTAATTTCGTTTGTGCCTCAAACTGGATTCCAGGTTCACATGTTGTTAATTCTCCCCGTTTTTCGCTGCCATTTCCCTTCACCCCTGCTGGAAACAGTTGGATCGATTCCACCTCTTTTGTTCATCAATTTCAACAGCGAGACGCTTAAATCAGAGCGTTTTTCTGCAGGCGGTAAAGTGAAAAGGTAGCTTAACTCGCGAAAATCATTCGGTCGGATGAATGAAGAGAACGAAGTCCATTCTAAACTGCAGAGCCACGAGAGAATGAGAACACTTGTCTCTCGGTTGGCTCTGAGAAGCATTCTTGGAGGGCAGTGTACATTGGTCATCAGGTATGCCGTTTCAGAGCCAACTTCAATGTCTGCCAAGAGTCCCCGCCCACTCGATTCAAAAAGTTCTCCAAGGAATGTCTTGTTCGCTCCTGTCAACAGTGATAATGACATTCGCCACCTAATTAGCCCGGTAATCAACGAGTGGTGAAGTTGGCTCTAAAACGGCACACCTGACAAGCAGTTTACATATGTGAGGCGTGCAAACGGTGTGCTAATTATCGTTCAGTTGTAATGCACTCGACAAGGATACTTTATGGATACTGTAAAAATGCGCAAACGATCTCTGGGATCCGATTCTCGAGTTCATGCGGATTTTGTTTGCATACAAATTTCGCAGAATTTCGCAAAATTTCACGCCATTGGTCAACGTTTGAAAGTCGTAAAGAAGATTGTCAATTTTCCATGCGAATGTTGATCGAAGGAACTCGAGAATAAGGTCCCTGGGCAAGATATACGATTACCCGAAGGACTATCCATACCAAATTGAGGCGATGTGAAAGTGGCATCAAAGAGGTCTCGTTTATGAAACTTTTCTCCAATTTGAATACACCGCAGAGTATCAGACTTTACATCGTGAATCTGGAGACCATAAGGAAGGTCCCGGCACTCAGGAAATTTCAATTTTTTTTTTAAACTCTTCCATAGATATTTTTCAAGTTGTTTTATAGAAAATCAAATTTTATGGGTGTCAAGACCTTCCTCGTAATCTTCATAGTCAGGTTGTATAACTTGAAATGATTAGGTACACGCAATTCGGAGAAAAGTTTGACATACGATTGACCATTCAGATGCCACTTTTACCCTCCCTTAAGGTAAAGTGAAAGTAACATCAAATAGGTGTCGTTTGTGAAACTTTCCTCCAATCTGGATGTACCGAATAGTTTCATCAAACTTTACACCATGAATCTGGAGGATGTAAGAAACGTCCCAACATGCATGTAATTTCATGGGTGTCAGGACCTTCCCCATAGCCTCCATATTCACGTTGTGAAGTTTCAAACAATCCCGTACCCCCCATTCAGAGAAAAATTCCATGTACGACTGGACCCTCAGATGCCACTTTCAGACCCCCTTAAGGTGACGAGAAACACTATCAACTTTATCTTCTTTCAGAAAAAAAATCTCCGAGATAACGCTTGGTTGCAATTTCCCGTTCCCGCAAGTGATTTACAGATAGAATATGTATTTAAAAAAATTAAAATACATTTGACGTCATCTCGTATGGAACGTCCAAAGTACTCCCTATTCTGATCGCATTTTTTCCTCAGATTTTGATTTTGCAATACGCATACCTAACTAGTTTAAAAAACCACATATGGACTCTGAGTGTAAGAAAGAAGACGCGATCAAAAACAGGAATGTTTTATCGGATCGTTTTCGGCCCTTTTTACAGTAACGGATTACACGATCGGGAGTGAAATAAATAAATCTTACAGTATCGTTCCCTGAATATTGAATAACTCGAGTCGTACCATTGGGACAGCTTTTCAAGGCAATGCATGCAGATCCTATGTACATTTGAATTATCGTTTTCCTTTCGATGATTGTACATACAAACCGGAAAAGTAAGGAGAACTCTACTACCGCTAATGCCACACCGACTATATACATAAATTCTGTGGTTGATTGGTAAAGCAGATCACGTCTATTTCGCATTAAAGACCTCTGTGTTACTTTATAATGTCGTCCTTATTGCAAAGTAGAGTTACGCTATCCTGCTTTGCAACCACAATATCGCAAGTAGAATGGACTCAAGTCATCCCCGTATTGTTAATCTTAATTAGTAAATTCTTAGATATGGTTGTTCGCGTCATAAAAGCCAGCACTTGTAACGGAACACGATTTCGACGGACATTGTGAATTAAAAAATTGTACCGGTACATTATTTAAGTAAATATCGGGCATTAGCTGGATGTCGTATAAAGAACACGGTGAATAACAATAGTGAATGATTAAAATTAAGATGATTAATAGTGATTCACTTTGCGATGGGCTCAGGGTAATATTTCTCGCCATTTTAGTCATTAACAATACAAATTAAAGTGTCAGAATATTATTAAATCCCTCTGGCTTTTATGTAGCGCATACACAATCCCTCTCGCAATAAAAATATATTATGACTACGGTAGTACTTAATTTTTGACTAGCATGTGTTTATACGAGTGATTCCCAACTATCGACTCCCGTTCACGTTTCATGTCAACATGCTCGACCATGACGATCACTTGTTTTTACGATTGTTTAATTATAATACAAACGAGGAAAGTAATACATGCAATGTCCGACTTCTACTATTTCTAGTTGCTCATAAACTCATATAAAAGAGGAATCCCTAAAACAAACGACCATTACCTGTAAATAGTATACATGTTCAAGATGCAACTGCAAGTAAATATCGGCCATGATTAGAATGTTCACGACAGCCAAAGGTCTGAGCTGCCTCCGAATATTTGTGGGAATCGCTCGACTAAAATATACTTCTTTCATGCGCACAATATGTGTTATAATATTCTGGGACAGACCCATTTCATGACTACACTTTTTAGGATAGGTATAATTTAATCCTGTAGGACTTTAGAATCCGCATATTAGCGATGCGCGTTATGAGCATAACATCATTTTAAAACAGGAGTAAAAAATGAGAAATATTTTTGTCGAGATGCAAGATCGACGTACTGTACTCTTGTACACATCTCGAGTACCAACTTGTGATCGTCAAAAATTGATTCCCCACTTTTTGTTCCTTATTTCCTTCAGCTCGTTCCTTAACACTAGACGCTACATGTTGCGATAACATACTCGCGACATACATGTCGCCCGCCAAAGTCCACTTCTCTACTTCACGTTACTCACTATTAGGGTATGTAATAAACGAGCTGATTTAAAAAATTTACGGAATCATCTTATGTAAGTCGATTCAAGTTTCTCCCCTTTTGATTACAAATTCAATTCACACGAAATCCTATAATATTTAAGAAAATGCAATATATATATCAGTGTTTCCCCCATTTCAAGATTATCGAAACATGACGAGATAATAAATCGCTTTTGATTAGAAGTAGTTTGTCGTTAGTATATCAGTTTGAAATGGATCTGAATTAAAGTTGATTTTTTTAAATAATTTTCACATACCCTACTTACAATCGCAGATTTCGAGTAATCTTATGAGGTATAATTCTTATGAAATCTTTCATACGATAAATCTTATCCATAGAACACAATTTTAAAGAGGCTCGTAAATGACTATTTACCAAGTGATCACATCAACAAAATGAGATTGTTACCATAGTATAATTTCGCAATTATTATTTGATCCGTGATCTTCTCTGTTTTAAATAATACGGAGAAATAAAGAAGTTATTTCACTAACTTCGTTCAAATGATTTTTTCGAATTACTCCAAATAGTTAGCAAAAAACTATAGCGTGATTATGTTCCCTTGATAAAAAGTCAATGTTAAACCCCCTTAAGATGTATGCCAATAAACGACAAGTTTGAAGACGTAGCAAGTGATCCCATTTTTCATGCGATGTAAGTTTTACAGGACGCAATGAGTCGCTAATTTTGATGTAAAAACCCATAAACTATTCTTCAAACAATATCGTCTCAATGAAGCCGTCGTATTTTAACCTATCAAACTGATATTAACAATTTAGCAATCAATTGAGCACAATTATAAAGTATAATTTTCAGAGATGTACCGAATAAAATACTACATTTAATAAAGTAATGTACGCGTAATATTTTAGGGATCCTTCGCTTGCACATACTATTTTCAGTCTTATGGTAATACTACTTTAATACTTTTTCTCAACTTCTGTGCCTAGAAACAACCGTAATATGAATATCATTAGAACATTCGCTTTGTGATTACATATATGTATATATATATAATTTTACAATCGCGCATCGTTCACACATGGAAAGTTCTAAGCTGTTATATTGAGTTCCAAAGCAGAAGCTATGAATTTAATGTTGGCGAAAAAGTGTCAACAAAAGAGAGGGGTAATACATCTCTTTGGACAGAAACCGATGGGCAGACGTAATGCATTATCAGTATTATACTTTCGTTTCAAAAATTTGATTGTGTCATACTGTTGTAACTTATTGTCCCACACAACATTCATAGCTTGGGTTTTGAATTCGACTTGATTATTCGCTACGGAATACGGTATATACGTGTCAGTTGAGAACGAACTGCGCGAGATTTCTTTAAATTTATTATCGTTTATAATCATGTGCAAAGTACGATCTACTCTGTTTTTATTGCGTTTCATATCACTTCGAAAACAATTATAATAGCCAGTTAAGCTCAACTGTTACTCTGGTTTCGACAAACTTTCCTGTACTTATGCTGCCTAGTCCACGTAAATTAAGTACCAAGTACGGAGAATAAATAAACACCACGACAAAAAGGTCCTACAACCAAGTATTCTGTACATTCATATAACCTCTAAGAGTTCCACAACCACCCTGAACACGTACAAGATTAAAATTTAATGCGATAAGTTACCCTGCACCACGGAAATGAAAATAAATATTTTTGGTACGTATCGCTCGCGAAAAATTTGCTCCATCTCTCGATATAGCAAATGCGAGATACAGAAAATATTGGTTCCTCTCGTAATCTTTCAGATTACATACTTCCTTATACTACAAATGAAAATCGAACGCATACTGGAATCTATAAATCATTTTCGTTGCATGATAATGGAAGTGTTTCACTGGAAAATCAATAGAAATTCCTCAGCGGCGCGTTAACAGCTCTAACTCGACGAGAAATTTAAAGTACTAGTACAAATACTTATAAACGAAACCCAAAAAGCAGCAAATCCGCGAAGCAAAATCAAGTGCTACTCAACGGTTTGGCTGAATTTTTAGGGATTAGAAATGTTCATTGACAATCCAGACGCAGAATGATTATAATTATACCTAAGACCAGCTCCAACCGTTGAACAAAAATTTCGCAAGACCGATTAAAGGCTGTAATAAATGCTTAGTTTCTCTAAAATAATTCGTAAGTACAAAACCCTGTAAAATGCTATTCATAAAATGAATCTATTGCAATGTTCACTTAATGTAATATACACAAAATCGGTTATTTTAAAATTGTACAAATAAAAAGCCTTTAATTACGTTCTTGTAAACCTCTGTACAATACCCTATATAAAAGTTCACTTATACGAAAAATATTCAAAAAAGGACACGACTGTCCAAAGTACGCAATGCACTCGTATATCCTTTACTTTAGGGCAGGATTTTACTATACAACTATTATAATTTTTATTGAGCATATTTTAGAAATTGTTTGAATCGTTGTAGGAAGTGTTTGATTATTGACTTTTTCCCAACTATACGCTAAAATCCAGATTTCGTTAAATTCGATAAATCATGTATCTACATATTAGCTTGGTACATCTGAAATGGATGTAGGAAGACTCGCGAAAGAAGAAAGAAGGAAACATAACGAAAGAGAACTAAATAGACCTTCGAACAATAGAGACTGTTCGTAGAGGTATCGTAATGTGTAAGAACTGAGTTAAAACAGTTTGTAGATATCTCAAAAAATACGTGCAACTTCCAGATTATTCGCGTATAGTGCAAACAGTCATAATACCCCAGTTATCGGTTCTACTACCTTGAATACTTTTATCCGATGCTTTTGGAATTCCTAGGAACTTCAGATTCTTCACTCCCTGCGCCAATGTCATTACATTCAAGCTTCCTAAAACCCAAGCACATAAAATTTAATTTATTCGGCCGTATAAAAATTATTTATCAATTCAACCGAACATCCTTTACCTCGGGGAATAGAAAACGTTCACGAGCCGGTTGTGGCTGCTCGAATGGTGAACTGCTCATGTATCCAGGCGACGGAGACTCGCTCTTCTCTAAAACCGGGGTAATGTTAGCGTAATTTGCTGAAGTCAGAGTTCGTCCTTGCTCCACCAAAATACTCCGGTCGATCTTGTAGTATTCCTTTCCGCTACGAGGACGCAGAGTCGTGGTAACTGTCCTGCCGCCTATCCTAAAAATACGAAACAACAAACATACAATATTTAATTTCGCACTTTTAGAATTAAATGATTATGAGTTCATCTATCAAGACTGTTAATACTAGATGTACCAGGCCTATTTTCAAGGAATTTTAGATCGCAAAAAGAACCTGTACTATCGGTATATCCGTAAATTAGCGTTAAGGTGATGCGAAAATTGCGTCAAAGGGGCAATCGATCTTCAAACTTTTCTCCGAATGTACCGAATTGTTTCAAATTTTACAACGTGAATATAGCGGCTATAAGGAAGATCCTTACACCTATGAAATTTCATTTTTAGTACAAAATTTAAGAAATGTCTATAAACTAAATTAAGAAAAAAAAATTAAAATTTTATGTGTACCAGGACCTTCCTTATAGCCTTCACATTCACATTATACATTTTGAAATGATTTGGTACACCCAATTCGGAGAAAAGTTTTATAAACGAGACCTCTTTGACGCTACTTTCACATCACCTTACAATTATATTCTTTCTTTCGCCATTTTCAATAACGTTCAAAGTGATTACCGAAAAATTGACGGGAAGTAATAGCACAATTTCCTCTTACAATCGAAAACTGGTTAAACTGGTATGATAACTCTGTTACTGGTTTCATATCTCCAGTGTTAAAAAGTATCGAAGTAATTATTCCAGTTTCCTAACGACCTCAGCGCCGCCTTTTTCCCTATACCAAAGTTTTTAATTACCTAAGACCATCCGGCGTGTCGGAAGACGAATGAGACGACAGTGACAAAGTTTCGATGTAGTCAGACATATCGGAAGTTCCGCTGCTGGTGCTTCGCGAATCGATATAAGGTGTGCCACCGACTTCCCCAGGACTGGCAAACCCTTTCGCACCCTTTGGCAAGCAGGTGGGTATATCAGCTTCGGCGGAGGATGACTTCGTGGGTATCTTGACCTTTTGAAATTGGAACGACAGCTCGCGAAGAGGATCGCTAGATTTCGACTTCCTGGGAAGACTGCTATGAAAGCACGCAGGGGGCGGGCTTTTGTGGTAAACCGAGAGTACATTATGCTTCTTCGTGGCAGTGGAATTCAATGAAAGCTCGAACTCGACGAACTCGGCAGTCCTGTGGCTGAGAGATCCGGTAGAGACGCCAGAATCGTTGCTGCTGGAGGAATCTCGATTATGTCCCGCCTTGGAGGGTACCGAGGAGGACCTTCGTATTTTGATGCATGGCTGATGCGAAGAGGACACGGACGACACGTCCGCACTATCATTGTTCATCTTAAGCTCGGACGTCGCGTTGGAAGTAGGTCCTTCCGTGATGACCAAAGTGCCTTTACTAGCCTCGCTCGAACACTTGTGAAGGGTAAGATTCGACGGAAACGTTCTGCCCTCGTCATCCAAATAGTGAGCAGATTCAGCCGAGTAAGATCTCTTCCTCAGCAGCAAACTGATGTTCCCTCCTTCAGGGTTATTCGCGGTATCGATAAGTCGTCGTCGCAGGTACGGGCTGGACAACATTGCCGACCCAGGAATACGAAATTCAGAGTCCGACCGTTTCCTGCTCCCCTCCAACATGGCCGCGCCCGAAAGCGCAGGGTTACTAGAACTCTTGACCCCGCTGCAAAGTCTGGAGAGAATTTCCTTATGAGCCGGTTGCATCGGCAGATACCCAGGAAACGGTTTCTTCGGGGTCTGCTTATCAGGATCCATAACCAGGTAATCGGTGTCGATTTCTTTCACATGGCCACACTTGTTGCAGACCTTAGCGCCGTCATCGCTGACCTCCTCACCAGTCTTGTCAGTTTTCAGCTCTTCGGCAAACTTGTCCATCTCATCCTGCGAAATGGCCACTTTGGTCAGCAGGTCCTTGCTGTTTTCGTAATGCTCAAGGGACTGAGTAAAGTCCAGGTTGGCATAGTTCACTTGCTTCGACTCGGGTGAAGGTTGGGTGTCAATAACCGGCTGGACATTCTCATAGTTCCCCTTGCTGTTATCCGGCGAACAATCGCAATTCTCTTTGTTACCGGACACTGACGTATTATCCGCGTGATTGTTTCTCTTGACAGTCGCGTAAATCGCAATCTCCCCGCTGGCATTTACGACGGGCATTTTGCCTTCCCCGGAGAGCCGAACAGGGTGCACCGTCACTCCGGTCGGTTCGATTCCAGCGCCTCTACGACAATACGGCAGAACGAATCCCGCCCAGCTCATAACATTATGACAAGGACAGCCGGACGACCTCGGGGATTGAGGGGCCAGCTTCGCAGGACATCCGCATTGCTGCAGGACAACGGCCTGAGGGACATGCGGAGTGTCATAGTTGGGATAAGATTTCGGCAGTGAAAGGCATTCCTTTATCTTCCTAGGGGTATCATAGTACTGATCAGGCTGCTCCGATCTTTGCTGCTCGATCGACGCGCGATGTCCCGGAATAGACTTGGGTACATCATAATTTTCATAGGGTCCTATCACCCCGTTATTGCGAACCCCCTCCTGTGGTTTAGCTCGGCACGTACAAGTTTGTTCATTTGGCAGTGGCATTGGCGGTCTATTAACCTTTTTGACGGCCTTGGACGGCTTAGGCGGTCTCGGCGGCGAGACAATGGGACTCGGTGACACGCGATGGCTGCATTGAGGCTGAGAAACCTTCGTCTGCGAGTATTGACATTCCACCTGTTGTTGCGATCCGGAGTAATCGCTATCATGGCTGCTACTGCTATACGAAGAGAGCGACAGCCTGTCGAAAGCTCTCGGTTGAACGTGGCAGCTTGGATTATGCGTCCCTGGCACGGGGCTATTCGTAGACCCAACCGCCGTGGTGCCCAACGTCGAGGATTTCGATATCGTCCCCAGTTTACTGATGCAACTGGCGCATCTTTCCAATCCCGAGGGGCCGTGCAACGTCAAGGAGCAGCTGCGCCATTCACCTGGCTGGTCGGTTAATTCGGACACGGACAAAGTATCTCTGGAGCTATAGTCACCGTCCACCTCCGTCTGTTGTCTACTCTCCGTGGAGGACCAGTACGGTGAGTTCTCGGTCTTGCAGCCGTCGCAGTGTTGTTCATAAGGTGTCGCCGTGTAAGTCAGCGAGGGGTAAAAATCGCTGGTCCGAGTTTCGGACCGCGAGAACTGCCTTCGAGGACTATCCTGAGCGGAATGCTCGCGACTGATCGGTCTCTTCCTTGTGCTCAGTTTACCTTCCGCAGCCAATTGCAACGTCCTGACGATGTCTTCCCCTTGGTCGGTGATAAGGACGTGGAGTCCCTCCCCACGGCCACATCTGGATCCGCCCTCGAAACAGAATCTTCCCTCGACGACCCCATAACGTCGAAGATGGCCTATCTCCCAAACACCAACGAGTCTTGGAGGTATGCCAACGGTGATGCAAAATCGTCGATCTTGCACGTGCATATGCGCCGGCCCATTGGTCAGTTTCGCTTTCGACGGCGCCGTAGAAATCAAGACCAAAAACTGTTGATCTACAGTGTCAATGGAAAATGCATTCTCATTTAGTACCCTGCATCTTCAGGAGTGAGAGACGCGAGATCAAAGGAAATATATTGAAATTTGGTATACCTTCGCCTAGATTGTTCGATATCTTGACTTGCCATTGTATCAGTCGTTCCCGAGTATCAAATGCGAGGACGACCGTAACGTCTTGGCAAATAATGGCAATGGTATTGGACTCCTTGTCAAGAGTAAAGCCGCTTTGAACTCCGAGAAAATGTTGCAAACTTAAGGATGCCTTGGTCTGACCCTGTTTATACCTATCTTTGCTGTCTCCATACAGTTGTAGGTGCAAGCAGTCTAAACAGAGGGGAAGGAAGTTTCTTTTAAAAAATACATATTTATAAGGTCCTCAGCCGCGCAAAGAAAGCCGATTAAAGATCTCGTGTACTTTAGATATTTAATGTGAAATTTAGAGTGAAATACGTTGCCATCTTATCTTTAGTTTTTTAAACAACGTAGTTCATTATCTACGAGGAGCGTCTTCTATTTTTTTTTTTCCCCCTGTTCACTTAACCAGTGATACACTGCGGTACCCCGGTATCGGTATCTGTCATCGAGAGCTTTGTTTTTCTTGGCGTTTCTTGTATTTTTCTACAGACTGGCCCATTCTCGACAGATGTTCACTTAGATTCCAAGAAAGGTCTAAGGAGGGATTTGTCACGGCGACACCCGACCCAGGGTGGTAAAGGAAAAAAGAATAAGACCAGGGCTGCACGCACCCTCCTTGTCAGTCATAAAGAAAATTAATGAGTGCAAAAACGCACGGCTGACCGAGAAGAAAGATTTTTAAAGAATTTCTCATCTAGTGCGGCTATTTATTCCGCTCAAAGTGGATACCGCAGATTAATAAGGAACCGCCAAGGAACCTTTTATCTTCCAGCTGTCGTAGGATATTATGCAAATATGGAGATACCGCGCATATCATACGGATGATACCATAGCCGGAAATGTGGATGGCTTAAAGCATACGCCATAACATTTCCTGCTGCTTATCTCCCTTATCCAATAATATTTTATAGACACTAAAAGAAATCCGCCATCCGCTTCGAGGGTTAAACATTTGAGTTACGGTCGGCCAATTTGCTAGATATTCAACAATATGGAATTTATGTACCGGACTCAAAATATTCTCATTTATTACAATAACATTGAAATAATATTTATTTGAGAGCACGATACAAAGTGAGAACAATTTTCAGAAAATCCAGTACCCAAAATAATGATCATGGATCTGTTTAATAATATCATGTGCCCAGAGGTAACATACTCGTGTATGTACACACGTTTTTTCAGGTGCTATTTATTTGAACGCGAGATAAATTTAATTGAAACACGTGGACTGATAAGAAGCGTGGAATACAGCGAAGTTATTGAAGCAATTTCAAAATGATTTATAGCAATACTAAATACATAAAAGCGCTGTAGAATTGCCAAGCATAACTGTAGCGTATAGGTATAGTTCTCAAGTGCTTATGACATCATTCAAGAAGCAAGAAAATTATCGTTCATTTACGTTGCCCTCTGTGCATTATTATCTATAATTATGGTGCAGTTCGACCACAGTAAACATAAATTATACCAGTATCACACATTGAATAAAACATTGTATGAAATCATCTTACACCCATTTTCCTTGTGAACTATTTTTGACCTTTTCACAGATACGCAATCAATGAAGATTTTTGTTAAATAAACGTTACATTGCTTCCTTCGGACACGCCATTTATGTGTAATGGTCCGTAGTGAGCTTGGTGGCTATCGTTTGAGTTATTTCAATTGCACGTCTCCCCAACTTATTATTCATACTCTTGACTTATACGGCTTAGAGAATTTGAATTGCAGATCAACATTACCTGCAACTGGTGATAGTTTTCTCATCACACACCATCTTGACTTCCACTGAAAGGGAAAAAGAAAACATTTACCAGTAACCTTTACGTATAAAATTAAAAAAATCTAAAAAATTAACTATACTCTTAAATAAAAAGCAAACTCATTCAACCTTTCCTTGTTCTTCCCCTTTATTATCTCTTTGCTATTAATTTCAAGAAATATATTTATACATAATTTTATCCCGATAATGATCTTGTAATTAAAAAAAAAGGGGAAATAAACATTTAAATAAGATACAGAGATGAAATTAATTTTAACATTTCTTAAATAAGGAAATAAGGAGAGAAAAACTGTTACCATTCGGGCATTAACCCATACCACTTCAGTTTATTTTTGTTTCAGGACTATTCACTCCTTAGGGAACCCCTGTAGTATAAATACCTATAGGAGACATATCCCTCTGGTTTTTAAAGTCTCCCTCTTAAATACCCTCTCCTGATATTTCTGTCAATGCAAAGGGTAAGGTTTTTAACTTGGACTCTTGACTCCTTTAAGTCAATTGAATTCAAGACCCTATACAAAATCTCCCTCAGAGGTTCCATACTTAGTTCTCATTGTCAGACAAGTCCAATATGAAATCGAGTAATTATCAACTTTTCTTGTTCCATAAGGTACAATGTAACCAATTATACTTTTATGTTATTGTTACATCATTTCTGATGCAGCACTACACATGTATACAAAAACCAAACGGATATAATTGTTGATTAACCCTTTGCATTCCTAAGGCCAGATCTTGGAGTTGACTACTTATATATAGCCAAATTGCTCGGAGTGCAAAGGGTTAATGAATTTACAAAATTTGTCCTCCTGTATGAATGACATTGTATTTTCAAGATACTTATGTTCAAGATTTTGTTTACCTAAATATTGAATGCCATGATCTCAAGATGCTACTATTAATTATTTCTTTCTGTGTGATAATAATGACACTAATCTTGCCAAATCCTTTCACCCAAAGTAACAGGATATGGTTATTTAGATAGTCCGAACTTAAAAAAAAAGAAAAAGTTAAGCAAAAGTAGCGACACAGATTTTTAAGTCATTGGCATTATTTAATGCCTAAAAACATTTCCATCTAAAGCATGTGAACTTATCTACCAATAAGATAACGAGTGAAACGGTCTAAAATTTGTAAATTGCAAATTGAAGCAATTATTCTTTCACTATAGTTACTTCTCTGCAGTTAAACATTAATTTACATTAAACACCAAAATATTTACAAGTTCTTCACACCTTGTAAGCACATCGGATGTATTACACTCTTCTGCCCAACTCCATCATAATTACGTAATGTTACATAACCCTCATTCAATTGTCATAAAACCGCAGTCAAGCAATCAATTGTCATACAACATTATTAAGGTGCATACAATTATCTTTGTGCAATCAATGTTGAAAGGAACCCATTCCCTGTTGCAGCAGCAATCTCTGCAGCCTTAAATGTAATAAACGAAGTGGAATTAAATTGCCTTTTGATTGCATCCATACAGCACGCGCGTATACAGTCTTATTCATAGATATATCACTGTAATTTGCACCGAACCTTTGTCCCAGAAATGAACTTACGAATGCCCGTAGGTGTAAACGACCGATCCCCGCGATTCTGCGCATAATTGCAACAGCGTCCTGCATTACATCCCCTCCGAATTACGACGCTGCACCCCCCGATTATTATTACGGGCACGACAGATTTGATTAATGTCCCGGAATTGCGGCATGTTTTTTCTGTCATTGTGGAGTACCCGGTGAAATTTCGGGGTTATTCATAGAATCCAGATAGAACAAGAAAGACGTGTCAATACCACGTCGACAAAGACTCACCTTCTTGCCGTCGCGAAATTTGACATTTCCTTCGATAATGCAATTGTTATCCACCATTGTGGACCGTCGATATTTCCCTGGCAGATGTATCTTTCATAACGGACGAACACTTCGGTAGCTTCACTCCATGCCGGCACGCTCGAGTCACTGAACCGCCGGGCGACTCGTGCAGCAACCCATTTCAACGGGGCGAACGCGCATCTACGAATCACGCGCTAAAATCCATACCCAAATCCGTCGATCCCCGAGCGTCCATCTTGACTCGCTCCACTAGCCGCCACTCTATAACCAGAATCGTCATGATCTCGAATACGAGCCCGAACGATGCTGTCTAACCGATCCAACAGGAACAACGCGAAGAGGGAGTACGCGAGAGACCACTGCACTTATCTCACGCTTGACGGAGAATGGCGTCCTCTTCTCACTCGCGTTACGTAACGAGTGCGACAAAGATGCCACAGGTCTCTCGTTGAGTGGAGTGGGGGCAGCGAATGCGGCACTGCCTATAGCAAAGTCAATTTATACTGCGGTAGCAGCTTCCGTGTACATTGCGCAGTGATTACCACACATCGTCACTCATCAGCCAATCAGCGGCCGTCTGAGCGTCGTGACAATGGAATGGAAGCGCTGATTGGCTGATGCTTTCAAGCTCGGCCAATCGCAATCGCAGAGTGTTTCCGAGCGACCAATCACGTAAAAGATACACGAGATTACGACCCGGGTTTTTTGGGCGCGTTCCAAAATCTCGGATGCAAGTGTCTTTCTTACACTTGCGGGTTTTCGGGACATTTCTTCTCGCTCTTATGGATTTATTTCACCCAAGATTATGATGTTGTATGTATGTACATACCGTTGATCGTAGTTGATGGATGTGGATAAGATGGATATTTTTAAGAGAATTTAAGAAAATCTGGAGAAATATAGACGTATTATCTATTGCCATAATAAGGAATTTTAATTGATCAAAAGTTGGCGATTGGATTGGAATTGAACTTGAAACTCAGGGATTTTATTAGTTATTGCTTTGGCGGGATACAGCAAGATATTTCAAAATGATCTAATGTCACATGGAGAAAATCTTGCAGAACTGTTTTTAACCTTTAAATTCCGTGTTATTTCTTTGACTTTTTCTTTTTTTACACATTTTAGCTCCTGTTCTTGTATATTATGCTATTAATGATGCGGAAGATTAATAGCTTCAATACAAAGTAAATGCCGAAGAAGCAGACGGGTACAAGATGGCTGCCAATTTGATCGGGCATGCTTCGAGCATGGAAGACAACACTTGAAATTTTTGATTTAATTCGTCCATAAGATAAAATCGTAAAAATTCTACCGCCAATATTCAATTATACTTCATTCTTATTTAAAGGAATATTAGATAATGTCAAGGATTAAGAATTGAATTGTTAAGAAATTTATAAGCATATTTTGTATTGTTACTCTTTGTAAGTACACTACTTGATTTATAACGTACTATTCAGCGCTCAACTATGTTGTTATAAATGAGAAATAACTGGTCAGATTAATGTATATGCAGTATAATGTAATCAGATTTTTATAATTAAATGAACATAACCTACTCCATCACGTAACATACTTTAAGCGTAGTTTTTTAAATTATTATTTGATTTACTGACATAACACTTTACATTGGTTTTGTACATTGATTTTGTATTATTTACAGGATAAGCCTGTTGTAAAATGGGTACACCGAGTGCCCCTGTTTTATCCGTCAGTCAACAAAAAAGATCTCTTTCAGCGAAAAAGAAAGGACCCCCTAAAGCTGTTCGCAATGTGCTAGTTCAACCATTTGAATCACTTTGGTAAATGAACTCACCAATGATTAAGTTCTTAATGTCTGTTAATATATTAAATGTACTTCTAATGGATATTAAAAAAGATTTATTTAATAGGCCTGTATTAAAGAAGGAAGACTGTAAACCTGTGGAAAAAATTCTAAGAGCGTAAGTTTTGTGGTGGATATTTGTGTGTGATAANATTTTGTTATGCTAGTGGAATTTTTTACTAATTAATATTTCTAGAAAGTCCATTATTTTCGGAGCGAATGCAGTCATGCGTGCTTTAGAAAAGGGTGACGTGTGTTCTGTTTTACTGAACACTAATATAGATCCTCCATTTGCAACAAAACATATTGTTGTTATGTGTCAAGGAAAAGCAATTCCCATTATATTAATGCAATCTCTAAAAAGCATCACACTGCAAGCATTGGGTTTTGCATCAATTGTTATTGCATTGAAGGTATTAAACATATATTATTAATGAAGGTAATACATATGTACAAGGTGCTCGTTAATTCATTTATTTTCACAGAAGCACGTAGCGGATTCTACAGACAATTATTTTTATAAATTACATGAAGCAGTTTGCAATATTGCATCTAACTTATCAGTTCCAAGGACACCTGTTCAGCTATTTCAGTCAGGAAGTGATTCTGAAGATAGTTTAGTAACAATGGACGATGAATCAAATATGGAAATCAAGAACGGGTCAAATACTCCTAAAGTTCCTAAAACCTGTAGAGTGCCAACAGATTTGTACCTTTATAGGTCTTCTGAAAAGGAAAGAGCATTCGTACCACCAGGTGATAAAGGCAATTGTTCTGGGAATATCAAAAGTTCTGATGATTTTGTACCACTTGGCAAAGATTTAGACCCTATTTTCAAAGATCATGGGCGAAAAGAAACAAAGAAACCCAAGAGATATATAGATTTATCTGAAAGTGCAGATAATAATCCTAAATTAAATGATTTTGTGCCATTATGTTCTTATTCAAGTGAAACAGCTGTGACAAAAGATGAAACTCAGGATATGAACTCAAGCAACGCAGGATGTCATGATCCGAATGATGAGCAATCAGGGATATCTCAACAAATTAATAATCCTGTTACTAAACCAAAGAAACATAAACAGGAAACAGCTACCTATATACCATTAAAAGTGAAAAGATTGCAAGGGAATTGTAATCGCTTGAAAGCAACAAAAGTTTCAAAAGTGAAGAAAAAATAATTCCTAAGGTAATATTAAGTACCCTGCAACTTGTGTAATTTTTTTTAAATTATACATTTTTAGTGAATTATCATACTCAAATCTCCAAATATCTATTTAATGGCAAGTTTTTCATTGCATAGCAATTATTACTGGAAATATTGCATTAACTTTGTTACATTTATGAAAGTAGATATATTCTTAAGGATGTTGATGAAAAATACAGATGACACATTTTATTTTTTTCACGTATAATTACAATATATACAAATTCTATTTATAAGTCCCTTATTACGAAGTACGCGATATTTTACAAAGTTGCATCACAAATCTCAACATAAACTAGAATATTACTGTATGCAAATGTAAGATGAAAACTTATGTAGCAATGTTTTCATATCGATTATACTAAGGAAATTCTGTAGTCAGTCCCTTTTTCCCCATACACATTGTGAAACAGTCTTTTAAAATGAAAGTTCCAAATGCAGCTTTGTAAATTTTTATGGATACTAAATTCAGGAATTATATTTCGCAATAAGCAAAACATGATTTAAGTATTAGATGGTCAGGTTTGAGAACCTTGGATACAACCAATCTTTTTATTGCCCGGGCAATTTTGTTCGTGTTATCAAACTGGTAAACTTGAACTGACTGATGATTTAAACATTCTAGTAAACAATGAGAGACCCATCATGCCTCCAGGAATTCGACTCACCAAAAATGACAGCATTGCAATCAATTGCAAAACTGCACTTAATACAGTTAAAGGAGTCGATTGTAAATGTAATGCAAAGTAAAGAGTGCTCAAAAGAGTAACAAAGTAAGAAATTGTAAAGCATCTCCTCTCGGCAGTGAAGAGAGACTTTAGGTAGCTTATCGGGCCCCACAAGAAGCAAAAACTGAAAAAATAAATAACACATGAAGGCGATATATCCAGACTCATTTTCTATCACGTTAGTACTTATGTTTTCGAGTAAAAACTTTGCTTAGCTATGATTAATTCTATACATTTTATTTTCAAGCACATACCTCATTAAGAAGAAGAGGCTTCCTAGTGTATATAGCAAGGCAAATTTTCTGGCCTTTAAAAGTAATACTGGAATGTAAATTGCTGACAAACAAAAACAAAGTATTCCCATAAAGAAGCATATCGCGAATGCAGTAAGCCGCTGCACTCTAGTCTAAAACATTGAATTAAGTATTTCATGTAAAATCACTTTTTAATATGATCGATAATATGTATTTATTTATCTAATTATTGGATTTTAACCACTTGCGTTGGAGGGACGTGCCACTTACGTCGAGAATCTGTGAATCTGTGAATTAGTTGCCAGCGCAAGTGGTTAAACGTACTTGAGGTTATGTTGTGAAAAGTACTAACCAAGCTAGGACAACAGTCTTTTCGAACACCGTCCAGCCATCCCGACTCTTGTCTCTCTTCTTCTGTGTTTCTTCCTAGCCATTTTCCTAATGACGGTTTCGGTATCGTCACCGAAGGAACCGTAATTTTGAATTGTTTTTCATTTTTACTGCTTAAAAGGTACTCGTTCAATTCCTTGTTCAGATCGGCCATGTTGACACGTTGTCATGCTTCCCGTGTGCCCTCAATGGACGTCGATAAAAAAGATCCCTAACATATCAATATTTTACTAACTTATTGTTAGACCGAACATTTTCAAATCATTAAATGAACCATTAACTATATTTTCAACGGGTGATACTGAAACAAAGGATGAACGAATCAATATTGGAAAAGTAGAAATAAAAATTGAAATCGGAGAATGACCAGTGACCAATTCAATTTCAAAATAGTTTTGAGCTCTAACACCTGATCATACTAAGTATTATTCTGATGTTATGGAAGTAGGCTCTATTTTTTCTAAAACTTATCAATTTTTCAGTTCACTAACGTCAGACAGAGTTGCTAATTCGAAGGCGCAATTCTGCAGAATCGGCAGGGCAGTAACCGATGCTTGACCGCGCCTTACGCAAAAATCCGTCGACCCCACCGTGACCGACGCTCTTTTTGACAGTATATAACAGAGATGAGTTGGGAGATTGCTCACGGGCAGGGTCGCGCAATCGCATCGTGTGCTGCCTTCTGATTTCATACGTTAGCTTTCACCGTTTTTTGCCCCCAAGGGCGGCGCAACGAATTTCTGGTAGGGGCTCGCGCACTCGCGATGGCTGTGTCATCTACCAGTTGCCGTTGGCGGCTCACGTATTCGTGATGGTAATATCATG